>NW_027174830.1:0-51393 GCF_000390325.3 Nicotiana tomentosiformis
GATTATGCCATCCGAGTGGTCCCGGGAGCCGTGGACCCCGATCGCCTAAAATTTTCCGGGCCATAAAATACAACCTAAGGAACCATAGTCACCGCCCCGCCATGACCGTTCCTCATTTATTGCGTTTTTCGGCCAAAAAGCTAGAATTCCGCTCGATTACCATATTTTTGTGTGCCCCACGCCTTCCGAGTGGGCCGGGCAGCCGGACTCGGATCGCCTAAAAAGTTTTCAGGCCATCAATTAGGACCTAAGGAACCATAGTCACCGCCTCTCCATGGTCGTTCCTCATTTTTTTGCATTTTTGGGCCAAAAAACTAGAATTCCGCCCGATTCCATATTTTTGTGTGCTATCGCCCACGCCTTCCGAGTGGTTCGGGACCCCCAGAGCCGGATCGCCTAAAAATTTCCGGACTATCAAATACAACCTAAGGAACGATAGACACCGCCCCGCCATGATCGTTCCTAGTCTTTTGCATTTTTCAGCCAAAAAACTAGAATTCCGCGCGATTTCCATTTTTTTGTGTGTTATAGCCCACGCCTACCGAGTGGTCCGGGGACCTCCTGACCCCTATCGCCTAAAATTTTTCCGGACTATCAAATACGACCTAAGGAACCATAGTATCTGCCCCGCCATGATCTTTCCTCATTTTTTGCGTTTTTCGGCCAAACAACTAGAATTCCGCGAGATTCCCATATTTTTGTGTGTTATAGCCCACGCCTTCCGAGTGGTCCCGGGACCTCCGGACCCCTATCGCCTAATATTTTTCCGGACTATCAAATAATACCAAAGGAACCATAGTCACCTCCCTGCCAAGATCTTTCCACATTTTTTGCATGTTACTGAAAAAGACCTAGAATTTCGCTCGATTCCCATATATTTGTGTGCTATACCCACGCATTCCGAGTGGTCACAAGAGCCTCGGACCCCGATCGCCTAAAAATTTTCCGGGCAATCAAATACGACCTAAGGAACCATAGTATCCGCCCCGCCATGATTGTTCCTTATTTTTTGCATTTTTCGGCCAAACAACTAGAATTCCGCGCGATTCCCATATTTTTGTGTGTTATAGCCCACACCTTCCGAATGGTCTCGGGACCTCCGGACCCCTATCGCCTAATATTTTTCCGGACTATCAAATAAGACCAAAGGAACCATAGTCACCTCCCTGCCAAGATCTTTCCACATTTTTTGCATGTTACTGAAAAAGACCTAGAATTTCGCTCGATTCCCATATTTCCGTGTGCTATACCCACGCATTCCGAGTGGTCACAAGAGCCTCGGACCCCGATCGCCTAAAAATTTTTCGGACAATCAAATACGACCTAAGGAACCATAGTATCCGCCTCGCCATGATCGTTCCTCATTTTTTGCATTTTTTGGCCAAAAAACTAGAATTTCGCCCGATTCCCATATTTTTGTGTGCTATCACCCACGCCTTCCGAGTGGTTCGGGCCCCCCGGAGCCGGATCACCTAAAACTTTTTCGGACTATCAAATACAACCTAAGGAACCATAGACACCGCCCCGCCATGATCGTTCCTAGTCTTTTGCATTTTTCACCGCCCCACCATGATCGTTCCAAATGCTTTGCATTTATCGGCCAAAAAACTAGAACTCCGCGCAATTTGCATATTTTCGTGTGCTATAGTTTACGCCTTCCGAGTGGTCCCGGGAGCCGTGGTCCACGATCGCCTAAAAATTTTCGGGCCATCAAATACGACCTAAGGAACCATAGTCACCGCCCCGCCATGATCGTTCCTCATTTATTGCATTTTAAGGCCAAAAAACTAGAATTCCGCTCGATTACCATATTTTTGTGTGCTATTGCCCACGCCTTCCGAGTGGGCCGGGCCGCTGGACTCGGATCGCCTAAAAAGTTTTCTGGCCATCAATTAGGACCTAAGGAACCATAGTCACCGCCTCGCCATGATCGTTCCTCATTTTTTGCATTTTTTGGCCAAAAAACTAGAATTCCGCCCGATTCCCATATTTTTGTGTGCTATCGCCCACGCCTTCCGAGTGGGTCGGGCCCCCGGAGCCGGATCGCCTAAAAATTTTCCGGACTATCAAATACGACCTAAGGAACCATAGTCACCGCCCCGCCATGATCGTTCCTAGTATTTTGCGTTTTTCAACCAAAAAATAGAATTCCGCGCGATTTCCATATTTTTGTGTGCTTTAGCCCACGCTTTCCAAGGGGTCCCGGGAACCCCGAACCCCGATCGCCTAAAAACATTTTGGGCCATCAAATACGACCTAAGGAACCATAGTAACCACCCCGCCATGATTGTTCCTCATTTTTTGCATTTTTCGGCCAAACAACTAGAATTCCGCGCGATTCCCATATTTTTGTGTGTTATAGCCCACGCCTTCCGAGTGGTCCCGGGACCTCCTGACCCCTATCGCCTAAAAATTTTCCGGACTATCAAATACGACCTAAGGAACCATAGTATCCGCCCCGCCATGATCGATCCTCATTTTTTGCGTTTTTCGGCCAAACAACTAGAATTTCGTGTGATTCCCATATTTGTGTGTGCTATTGCCCACCCTTCCAAGTGGTTCCGGGACCCCCGGACCCCGATCGCCTAAAATTTTTTCGGGCCGTCAAATACGACCTAAGGAACCCTAGTAACCACCCCTCCATCATCGTTACTCATTTTTTGCATTTTTGGGCCAAAAAACTAGAATTACGCCCGATTCCCATATTTTCGTGTGCTATACCCACGCCTTCCAAGTTGTCCGGGGAGCCGCGGACCCCGATCGCCTAAAATTTTTCCGGACTATCAAATACGACCTAAGGTACCATAGTCACCGCCCCACCATGATCGTTCCAAATGCTTTGCATTTTTGGGCCAAAAACTAGAACTCCGCGCGATTTGCATATTTTCGTGTGCTATAGATTATGCCTTCCGAGTGGTCCCGGGAGCCGTGGACCCCGATCGCCTAAAATTTTCCGGGCCATCAAATACGACCTTAGGAACCATTGTCACCACCCCGCCATGATCGTTCCTCATTTATTGCGTTTTTCGGCCAAAAAGCTAGAATTCCGCTCGATTACCATATTTTTGTGTGCCCCACGCCTTCCGAGTGGGCTGGGCCGCCGGACTCGGATCGCCTAAAAAGTTTTCGGGCCATCAATTAGGACATAAGGAACCATAGTCACCGCCTCTCCATGGTCGTTCCTCATTTTTTGCATTTTTGGGCCAAAAAACTAGAATTCCGCCCGATTCCCATATTTTTGTGTGCTATCGCCCACGCCTTCCGAGTGGTTCGGGACCCCCAGAGCCGGATCGCCTAAAAATTTCCGGACTATCAAATACAACCTAAGGAACGATAGACACCACCCCGCCATGATCGTTCCTAGTCTTTTGCATTTTTCAGCCAAAAAACTAGAATTCCGCGCGATTTTCATTTTTTGGTGTGTTATAGCCCACGCCTACCGAGTGGTCCGGGGACCTCCTGACCCTTATCGCCTAAAATATTTCCTGACTATCAAATACGACCTAAGGAACCATAGTATCTGCCCCGCCATGATCTTTCCTCATTTTTTGCGTTTTTCGGCCAAACAACTAGAATTCCGCGCGATTCCCATATTTTTGTGTGTTATAGCCCACGCCTTCCGAGTGGTCCCGGGACCTCCGGACCCCTATCGCCTAATATTTTTCCGGACTATCAAATAATACCAAAGGAACCATAGTCACCTCCCTGCCAAGATCTTTCCACATTTTTTGCATGTTACTGAAAAAGACCTAGAATTTCGCTCGATTCCCATATTTTCGTGTGCTATACCCACGCATTCCGAGTGGTCACAAGAGCCTCGGACCCCGATCGCCTAAAAATTTTCCGGGCAATCAAATACGACCTAAGGAACCATAGTATCCGCCCCGCCATGATCGTTCCTTATTTTTTGCATTTTTCGGCCAAACAACTAGAATTTCGCGCGATTCCCATATTTTTGTGTGTTATAGCCCACACCTTCCGAGTGGTCTCGGGACCTCCGGACCCCTATCCCCTAATATTTTTCCGGACTATCAAATAAGACCAAAGGAACCATAGTCACCTCCCTGCCAAGATCTTTCCACATTTTTTGCATGTTACTGAAAAA
Source organism: Nicotiana tomentosiformis (assembly GCF_000390325.3). NCBI lineage: Eukaryota > Viridiplantae > Streptophyta > Magnoliopsida > Solanales > Solanaceae > Nicotiana > Nicotiana tomentosiformis. The sequence goes on from NW_027174830.1 coordinate 4,106, forward strand.
GACCTAGAATTTCGCTCGATTCTCATATTTTCGTGTGCTATACCCACGCATTCCGAGTGGTCACAAGAGCCTCGGACCCCGATCGCCTAAAAATTTTCCGGGCAATCAAATACGACCTAAGGAACCATAGTATCTGCCTCTCCATGATCGTTCCTTATTTTTTGCATTTTTCGGCCAAACAACTAGAATTCCGCGCGATTCCCATATTTTTGTGTGTTATAGCCCACACCTTCCGAGTGGTCCCGGGACCTCCGGACCCCTATCGCCTAAAATTTTTCCGGACTATCAAATACGACCTAAGGAACCATAGTATCCGCCCCGCCATGATTGTTCCTCATTTTTTGCGTTTTTCGGCCAAACAACTAGAATTCCGCGCGATCCCATATTTTTGTGTGTTATAGCCCACGCCTTCCGAGGGGTCCCGGGATCTCAGGACCCCGATCGCCTAAAAATTTTCTGTACTATCAAATAAGACCTAAGGAACCATAGTATCCGCCCCGCCATGATCGTTCCTCATTTTTTGCGTTTTTCGGCCAAACAACTAGAATTTCGCCCGATTCCCACATTTTTGTGTGCTATACCCACGCATTCCGAGTGTTCCCAAGAGATGCGGACCCCGATAGCCTAAAATTTTTCCGGACTATCAAATAAGACCTAAGTAACCATAGTCACTTCCCAGCCATGATCGTTCCTAGTTTTTTCCGTTTTTCGGCCAATAAACTTGAATTCCGCGCGATTCCCATATTTTCGTGTCCAATAGCCCACGCCTTCCAAGTAAACCCGGGAACTCCGGACCCCTATCGCCTAAACGTTTTCCGGACTATCAAATACTACCTAAGGAACCATAGTCACCGCCCAGGCATGATCATTCCTCATTTGTTGCATTTTTCGGCAAAAAAACTAGAATTCCGCCCGATTACAATATTATTGTGTGCTATTGCCCACCCTTCCAAGTGGTTCCGGGACCCCCGGACCCCGATCGCCTAAAATTTTTCCGGGCCGTCAAATACGACCTAAGGAAGCATAGTAACCGCCCTGCCATCATCGTTTCTCATTTTTTGCATTTTTCGGCCAAAAAACTAGAATTACGCCCGATTCCCATATTTGCGTGTGCTATACCCACGCCTTCCAAGTGGTCCGGGGAGCCGCAGACCCCGATCGCCTAAAATTTTTCCTGACTATCAAATACGACCTAAGGTACCATAGTCACCGCCCCACCATGATCATTTCAAATTCTTTGCATTTCTCGGCCAAAAAACTTGAACTCCGCGCGATTTGCATATTTTAGTGTGCTATAGCTTACGCCTTCCGAGTGGTCCCGGGAGCCGTGGACCCCGATCGGCTAAAATTTTCCGGGCCATCAAATACGACCTAAGGAACCATAGTCACCGCCCCGCTATCATCGTTCCTCATTTATTTCATTTTTCGGCCAAAAAACTAGATTCCGCTCGATTATCATATTTTTGTGTGCTATATTGCCCACGCCTTCCGAGTGGGCAGGCCGCCGGACTCGGATCGCCTAAAAAAATTTCGGGCCATCAATTAGGACCTAAGGAACCATAGTCACCATCTCGCCATGATCGTTCATCATGTTTTGCCAAAAAACTAGAATTTCACTCGATTACCATATTTTTGTGTGCTATTGCCCACGCCTTCCGAGTAGGCCGGGCCGCCGGACTCCGATCGCCTAAAAAATTTTCGGGCCATCAATTAGGACCTAAGGAACCACAGTCACCGCCTCGCCATGATCGTTCCTCATTTTTTGCATTTTTTGGCCAAAAAACTAGAATTCCGCCCGATTCCCATATTTTTGTGTGCTATCGCCCACGCCTTCCGAGTGGGTTGGGCCCCCGGAGCCGGATTGCCTAAAAATTTTCCGGACTATCAAATATGACCTAAGGAACCATAGTCACCGCCCCGCCATGATCGTTCCAAATGCTTTGCATTTTTCGGCCAAAAAACTAGAACTCCGCGCGATTTGCATATTTTCGTGTGCTATAGCTTACGCCTTCCGAGTGGTCCCGGGAAACGTGGACCCCGATCGCCTAAAATTTTACGGGCCATCAAATATGACCTAAGGAACCATAGTCACCGCCTCACCATGATCGTTCCTCATTTATTGCAATTTTCAGCCAAAAACTAGAATTCTGCTTTATTACCATATTTTTGTGTGCTATTGTCCACGCCTTCCGAGTGGGCCGGGCCGCCGGACTCGGATCGCCTAAAAATATTTCTGGCCATCAATTAGGACCTAAGGAACCATAGTCACCGCCTCGGCATTATCGTTCCTGATTTTTTGCATTGTTTGGCCAAAAAACTAGAATTCCGCCCGATTCCCATATTTTTGTGTGCTATCGCCCACGCCTTCCGAGTGGGTAGGGCCCCCGGGAGCCGGATCGCCTAAAAATTTTCCGGACTATCAAATACGACCTAAGAAACCATAGTCACTGCCCCGCCATGATCGTTCCTAGTCTTTTGCGTTTTTCAGCCAAAAAACTAGAATTCCGTGCGATTTCCATATTTTCGTGTGCTTTAGCCCACGCCTTCCAAGGGGTCCCGAGAACCCCGAACCCCGATCATCTAAAAAGTTTCTGGGCCATCAAATATGACCTAAGGAACCATAGTAACCATCCCGCCATGACCGTTCCTCATTTTTTGCATTTTTCGGCCAAACAACTTGAATTTCGCCCGATTCCCATATTTTCGTGTGCTATACCCACGCATTCCGAGTGAACCCGGGAATTCCAGACCCCTATCGCCTAAAATTTTTCCGGACTATCAAATACGACCTAAGGAACCATAGTCACCGCCCAGCCATGATCATTCCTCATTTGTTGCGTTTTTCGGCCAAAAAACTAGAATTCCGCCCGATTACAATATTTTTATGTGCTATTGCCCACCCTTCAAGTGGTTCCGGGACCCCCGGACCCCGATCGCCTAAAAATTTTTTGGGCTGTCAAATACGACCTAAGGAACCATAGTAACCGCCCCGCGATCATCGTTTCTCATTTTTTGCATTTTTCGGCCAAAAACTAGAATTACGCCCGATTCCCATATTTTCGTGTGCTATACCCACGCCTTCCAAGTGGTCCGGGGAGCCGCGGATCCCGATCGCCTAAAATTTTTCCGGACTATCAAATACGACCTAAGGTACCATAGTCACCGCCCCACCATGATCGTTCCAAATGCTTTGCATTTTTCGGCAAAAAACTAGAACTCCGCGCGATTTGCATATTTTCGTGTGCTATAGCTTACGCCTTCCGAGTGGTCCCGGGAGCCGTTGACCCCGATCGCCAAAAATTTTTCTGGCCATCAAATACGACCTAAGGAACCATAGTCACCGCCCCGCCATGATCGTTCCTCATTTATTGCATTTTTCGGCCAAAAAGCTAGAATTCCGCTCGCTTATCATATTTTTGTGTGCCCCACGCCTTCCGAGTGGGCCGCGCTGCCGGACTCGCATCGCCTAAAATGTTTTCGGGCCATCAATTAGGACCTAAGGAACCATAGTCACCGCCTCGCCATGATCGTTCCTCATTTTTTGCATTTTTTGGCCAAAAAACTAGAATTCCGCGCGATTCCCATATTTTTGTGTGTTATAGCCCACGCCTTCCGAGTGGTCCCGGGACCTCCGGACCCCTATCGCCTAATATTTTTCCGGACTGTCAAATAAGACCAAAGGAACCATAGTCACCGCCCTGACAAGATCTTTCCACATTTTTTGCATGTTACTGAAAAAGACCTAGAATTTCGCTCGATTCCCATATTTTCGTGTGCTATACCCACGCATTCCGAGTGGTCACAAGAGCCGCGGACCCCGATCGCCAAAAAATTTTCCGGGCAATCAAATACGACCTAAGGACCCATAGTATCCGCCCCGCCATGACCGTTCCTTATTTTTTGCATTTTTCGGCCAAACAACTAGAATTCCGCGCGATTCCCAAATTTTTGTGTGTTATAGCCCACACCTTCCGAGTGGTCCCGGGATCTCCGGACCCCTATCGCCTAAAATTTTTTCGGACTATCAAATAAGACCTAAGGAACAATAGTCACCGCCCAGCCATGATCGTTCCTAGTTTTTTCCGTTTTTTGGCCAAAAAACAAGAATTCCGTGCGATTCCCATATTTTCGTGTCCTATAGCCCACGCCTTCCAAGTGAACCTGGGAACTCCGGACCCCTATCGCCTAAAATTTTTTTGGACTATCAAATACGACCTAAGGAACCATAGTCACCGCCCAGCCATGATCATTCCTCATTTGTTGCGTTTTTCGGCCAAAAAACTAGAATTCCGCCCGATTACAATATTTTTGTGTGCTATTGCCCACCCTTCCAAGTGGTTCCGGGACCCCCGGACCCCGATCGCCTAAAATTTTTCTGGGCAGTCAAATACGACCTAAGGAACCATAGTAACCGCCCCGCCATCATCGTTTCTCATTTTTTGCATTTTTCGACCAAAAAACTAGAATTACGCCCGATTCCCATATTTTCGTGTGCTATACCCACGCCTTCCAAGTGGTCCGGGGAGCTGCAGACCCCGATCGCCTAAAACTTTTCCGGACTATCAAATACGACCTAAGGTACCATAGTCACTGCCCCACCATGATCGTTCAAAATGCTCTGCATTTTTTGGCCAAAAAACTAGAACTCCGCGCGATTTGCATATTTTAGTGTGCTATATAGCTTACGCCTTCCGAGTGGTCCCGGGAGCCGTGGACCCCGATCGCCTAAAATTTTCCGGGCCATCAAATATGACCTAAGGAACCATAATCACCGCCCCGCCATGATCGTTCCTCATTTATTGCGTTTTTCGGCCAAAAAACTAGAATTTCGCTCGATTACCATATTTTTGTGTGCCCCACGCCTTCCGAGTGGGCCGGGCCGCCGAACTCGGATCGCCTATAAAATTTTCGGGCCATCAATTAGGACCTAAGGAACCGTAGTCACCGCCTCGCCATGATCGTTCCTTATTTTTTGCATTTTTTGGCCAAAAAACTAGAATTCCGCCCGATTCCCATATTTTTGAGTGCATTCGCCCACGCCTTTCGAGTGGGTCGGCCCCCCCTGAGCCGGATCGCCTAAAAATTTTCCGGACTATCAAATACGACCTAAGGAACCATAGTCACCACCCCGCCATGATCGTTCCTAGTCTTTTGCGTTTTTCAGCCAAAAAACTAGAATTCCGCGCGATATCCATATTTTCGTGTGCTTTAGCCCACGCCTTCCAAGGGGTCCCGAGAACCCCGATCGCCTAAAAATTTTTCGGGCCATCAAATACGACCTAAGGAACCATAGTTACCACCCCGCCATGATCGTTCCACATTTTTTGCATTTTCCGGCCAAACAACTAGAATTCCGCGCGATTCCCATATTTTTGTGTGTTATAGCCCACGCCTTCCGAGTGGTCCCGGGACGTCTTATAGCCCACGCCTTCCTAGTGGTCCCGGGAACTCTGGACCCCTATCGCCTAATATTTTTTCGGACTATCAAATAAGACCAAAGGAACCATAGTCACCGCCCAGCCAAGATCTTTCCACATTTTTTGCATGTTACTGAAAAAGACCTAGAATTTCGCACGATTCCCATATTTTCGTGTGCTATACCCACGCATTCCGAGTGGTCCCAAGAGCCGCGGACCCCGATCGCCTACAAATTTTTCGGGCAATCAAATACGACCTAAGGAACTATAGTATCTGCCCCGCCATGATCGTTCCTTATTTTTTGCGTTTTTCGGCCAAACAACTAGAATTCCGCGCGATTCCCATATTTTTGTGTGTTATAGCCCACACCTTCCGAGTGGTCCCGGGACCTCCAGACCCCTATCGCCTAAAATTTTTCCGGACTATCAAATACGACCTAAGGAACCATAGTTACCACCCCGCCATGATCGTTCCTCATTGTTTGCATTTTTCGGCCAAACAACTAGAATTCCGCGCGATTCCCATATTTTTGTGTGTTATAGCCCACGCCTTCCGAGTGGTCCCGGGACCTCTTATAGCCCACGCCTTCCGAGTGGTCCCAGGAACTCCAGACCCCTATCGCCTAATATGTTTCCGGACTATCAAATAAGACCAAAGGAACCATAGTCACCGCCCTACCAAGATCTTTCCACATTTTTTGCATGTTACTGAAAAAGACCTAGAATTTCGCCCGATTCCCATATTTTCGTGTGCTATACCCACGCATTCCGAGTGGTCCCAAGAGCCGCGGACCCCGATCGCCTAAAAATTTTTCGGGCAATCAAATACGACCTAAGGAACCATAGTATCCGCCCCGCCATGATCGTTCCTTATTTTTTGCGTTTTTCGGCCAAACAACTAGAATTTCGCGCGATTCCCATATTTTTGTGTGTTATAGCCCACACCTTCCGAGTGGTCCCGGGACCTCCGGACCCCTATCGCCTAAAATTTTTCCGGACTATCAAATATGACCTAAGGAACCATAGTATCCGCCCCGCCATGATCGTTCCTCATTTTTTGCATTTTTCGGCCAAACAACTAGAATTCCGCGCGATCCCATATTTTTGTGTGTTATAGCCCATGCCTTCCGAGTGGTCCCGGGTCTCCGGACCCCTATCGCCTAAAATTTTTCCGGACTATCAAATACGACCTAAGGAACCATAGTATCCTCCCTGCCATGATCGTTCCTTATTTTTTGCATTTTTCGGCCAAACAACTAGAATTCCGCGCGATCCCATATTTTTGTGTGTTATAGCCCATGCCTTCCGAGTGGTCCCGGGTCTCCGGACCCCTATCGCCTAAAATTTTTCCGGACTATCAAATAAGACCTAAGGAACCATAGTCACCGCCCAGCCATGATCGTTCCTAGTTTATTCCGTTTTTCGGCCAAAAAACTAGAATTCCGCGCGATTCCCATATTTTCGTGTCCTATAGCCCACGCCTTCCAAGTGAACCCGGGAACTCCGGACCCCTATCGCCTAAAATTTTTCCGGACTATCAAATACGACCTATGGAACCATAGTCACCGCCCAGCCATGATCATTCCTCATTTGTTGCATTTTTCGGCCAAAAAACTAGAATTCCGCCCGATTACGATATTTTTCTGTGCTATTGCCCACCCTTCCAAGTGGTTCCGGGACCCCCGGACCCCGATCGCCTAAAATTTTTCCGGGCCGTCAAATACGACCTTAGGAACCATAGTAACTGCCCCGCCATCATCGTTTCTCATTTTTTGCATTTTTCGGCCTTAAAAACTAGAATTACACCCGATTCCCATATTTTCGTGTGCTATACCCACGCCTTCCAAGTGGTCCGGGGAGCCGCGGACCCCGATCGGCTAAAATTTTTCTGGACTATCAAATACGACCTAAGGTACCATAGTCACCGCCCCACCATGATCGTTCCAAATGCTTTGCATTTTTCGGCCAAAAAACTAGAACTCCGCGCGATTTGCATATTTTCGTGTGCTATAGCTTACGCCTTCCGAGTGGTCCCGGGAGCCGTGGACCCCGATCGACTAAAATTTTCCGGGCCATCAAATACGACCTAAGGAACCATAGTCACCGCCCCGCCATGATCGTTCCTCATTTATTGCATTTTTTGGCCAAAAAGCTAGAATTCCGCTCGATTACCATATTTTCGTGTGCTTTAGCCCACGCCTTCCAAGGGGTCCCGGGAACCCCGAACCCCGATCGCCTAAAAATTTTCCGGGCCATCAAAACGACCTAAGGAACCATAGTAACCACCCCGCCATGATTGTTCCTCATTTTTTGCATTTTTCGGCCAAACAACTTGAATTCCGCGTGATTCCCATATTTTTGTGTGTTATAGCCCACGTCTTCCGAGTGGTCCCGGGACCTCCAGGCCCCTATCGCCTAAAATTTTTCCGGACTATCAAATACGACCTAAGGAACCATAGTATCCGCCCTGCCATGATCGTTCCTTATTCTTTGCGTTTTTCGGCCAAACAACTAGAATTCCGCGCGATCCCATATTTTTGTGTGTTATAGCCCATGCCTTCCGAGTGGTCCCGGGTCTCCGAACCCCTATCGCCTAAAATTTTTCCGGACTATCAAATAAGACCTAAGGAACCATAGTCACCGCCCAGACATGATCGTTACTAGTTTTTTCCGTTTTTCGGCCAAAAAACTAGAATTCCGCCCGATTCCAATATTTTTGTGTGCTATCGCCCACGCCTTCCGAGTGGTTCGGGCCCCCCGGAGCTGGATCGCCTAAAAATTTTCCGCACTATCAAATACGACCTAAGGAACCATAGACACCGCCGACCTAAGGAACCATAGACACCGCCCCGCCATGATCGTTCCTAGTCTTTTGCATTTTTCAGCCAAAAAACTAGAATTCCGCGTGATTTCCATATTTTCGTGTGCTTTAGCCCACGCCTTCCAAACGGTCCCGGGAATCCCGAACCCCGATCGCCTAAAACTTTTCCGGGGCATCAAATACGACCTAAGGAACCATAGTTACCGCCCTGTCATGATCGTTCCTCATTTATTGCATTTTTCGGCCAAAAAGCTAGAATTCTGCTCGATTACCATATTTTTGTGTGCCCCACGCCTTCCGAGTGGGCCGGGCCGCCGGACTCGGATCGCCTATAAAATTTTCGGGCCATCAATTAGGACCTAAGGAAACATAGTCACCGCCTCGCCATGATCGTTCCTTATTTTGTGCAGTTTTTCGCCAAAATACTAGAATTCCGCCCGATTCCCATATTTTTGTGTGCTATCGTCCACGCCTTCCGAGTGGGTCGGGCCCCCCGGAGCCGGATTGCCTAAAAATTTTCCGGACTATCAAATACGACCTAAGGAACCATAGTATCCACCCCGCCATGATCGTTCCTTATTTTTTGCATTTTTCGGCCAAACAACTAGAATTCCGCGCGATTCCCATATTTTTGTTTGTTATAGCCCACACCTTCCGAGTGGTCCCGGGACCTCCAGACCCCTATCACCTAAAAATTTTCCGGACTATCAAATACGACCTAAGGAACCATAGTATCCGACCCGCCATGATCGTTCCTCATTTTTTGCGTTTTTCGGCCAAACAACTAGAATTCCGCGCGATCCCATATTTTTGTGTGTTATAGCCCATGCCTTCCGAGTGGTCCCGGGTCTCCGGACCCCTATCGCCTAAAATTTTTCCGGACTATCAAATAAGACCTAAGGAACCATAGTCACCGCCCAGCCATGATCATTCCTCATTTGTTGCGTTTTCCGCCAAAAAACTAGAATTCCGCCCGATTACAATATTTTTCTGTGCTATTGCCCACCCTTCCAAGTGGTTCCGGGACCCCCGGACCCCGATCTCCTAAAATTTTTCCGGGCCGTCAAATACAACCTAAGGAACCATAGTAACCGCCCCGCCATCATCGTTTCTCATTTTTTGCATATTTCGGCCAAAAAACTAGAATTACGCCCGATTCCCATATTTTCGTGTGCTATACCCACGCCTTCCAAGTGGTCCGGGGAGCCACGGACCCCGATCGCCTAAAAGTTTTCCGGACTATCAAATATGACCTAAGGTACCATAGTCACCGCCCCACCATGATCGATCCAAATGCTTTGCATTTTTCGGCGAAAAAACTAAAACTCCGCGCGATTTGCATATTTTCGTGTGCTATAGCTTACGCCTTCCGAGTGGTCCCGGGAGCCGTGGACCCCGATCGCCTAAAATTTTCCGGGCCATCAAATACGACCTAAGGAACCATAGTCACTGCCCTGCCATGATCGTTCCTTATTTATTGCGTTTTTCGGCCAAAAAGCTAGAATTCCGATCGATTACCATATTTCTGTGTGCCCCACGCCTTCCGAGTGGGCTGTGCCGCCGGACTCGGATCGCCTAAAACATTTTCAGGCCATCAATTAGGACCTAAGGAACCATAGTCACCGCCTCGCCATGATCGTTCCTCATGTTTTGCATTTTTTGGCTAAAAAACTAGAATTCCGCCCGATTCCAATATTTTTGTGTGCTATCGCCCACGCCTTCCGAGTGGTTCGGGCCCCCCGGAGCCGGATCGCCTAAAAATTTTCCGCACTATCAAATACGACCTAAGGAACCATAGACACCGCCCCGCCATGATCGTTCCTAGTCTTTTGCATTTTTCAGCCAAAAAACTAGAATTCCGCGTGATTTCCATATTTTCGTGTGCTTTAGCCCACGCCTTCCAAACGGTCCCGGGAATCCCGAACCCCGATCGCCTAAAACTTTTCCGGGCCATAAAATACGACCTAAGGAACCATAGTAACCACCCCGCCATGATCGTTCCTCATTTTTTGCGTTTTTCGGCCAAACAACTAGAATTCCGCGCGATTCCCATATTTTTGTGTGTTATAGCCCACGCCTTCCGAGTGGTCCCGGGACCTCTTATAGCCCACGCCTTCCGAGTGGTACCGGGACCTCCGGACCGCTATCGCCTAATATTTTTCCGGACTATCAAATAAGACCAAAGGAACTATAGTCACCGCCCTACCAAGATCTTTCCATATTTTTGCAAGTTACTAAAAAAGGACCTAGAATTTTGCCTGATTCCTATATTTTTGTGTGCTATACCCACGCATTCCGAGTGGTCCCAAGAGCCGCGGACCTCGATCGCCTAAACTTTTTCCGGGCCATCAAATACGACCTAAGGAACCCTAGTAACCACCCCGCCATGATCGTTCCTCATTTTTTGCGTTTTTCGGCCAAATAACTAGAATTCCGCGCGATTCCCATATTTTTGTGGGTTATAGCCCATGCCTTCCGAGTGGTCCCGGGACCTCTTATAGCCCACGCCTTCCGAGTGGTCCCAGGACCTCCGGACCCCTATCGCCTAATATTTTTTCGGACTATCAAATAAGACCAAAGGAACTATAGTCACTGCCCTGCCATGATCTTTCCACATTTTTTGCATGTTACTAAAAAAAAGACCTAAAATTTTGCATGATTCCCATATTTTCGTGTGCTATACCCACGCATTTCGAGTGGTCCCAAGAGTCGCGGTCCCCGATCGCCTAAACTTTTTCCAGGCAATCAATTACGACCTAAGGAACCATAGTCACCGCCCAGCCATGATCATTATTCATTTGTTGCATTTTTCGGCCAAAAAACTAGAATTCCGCCCGATTACAATATTTTTCTGTGCTATTGCCCACCCTTCCAAGTGGTTTCGGGACCCCCGCACCCCGATCGCCTAAAATTTTTTCGGGCCGTCAAATACGACTTAAGGAACCATAGTAACCGCCCCGCCATCATCGTTTCTCATTTTTTGCATTTTTCGGCCAAAAAACTAGAATTACGCCCAATTCCCATATTTTCGTGTGCTATACCCACGCCTTCCAAGTGGTCCGGGGAGCCGCGGACCCCGATCGCCTAAAATTTTTCTCGGATTATCAAATATGACCTAAGGTACCATAGTCACCGCCCCACCATGGTCGTTCCAAATGCTTTGCATTTTTCGGCCAAAAAACTAGAACTCCGCGCGATTTGCATATTTTTGTGTGCTATAGCTTACGACTTCCGAGTGGTCCCGGGAGCCGTGGACCCCGATCGCCTAAAATTTTCCGGGCCATCAAATACGACCTAAGGAACCATAGTCACCGCCCCGCCATGATCGCTCCTCATTTATTGCGTTTTTCGGCCAAAAATCTAGAATTTCGCTCGATTACCATATTTTTGTGTGCCCCACGCCTTCCGAGTGGGCCGGGCCGCCGGACTCGGATCGCCTATAAAATATTTGGGCCATCAATTAGGAACTAAGGAACCATAGTCACCGCCTCGCCATGATCGTTCCTTATTTTTTGCATTTCTTGGCCAAAAACCTAGAATTCCGCCCAATTCCCATTTTTTTGTGTGCTATCGCCAACGCCTTCCGAGTGGGTCGGGCCCCCCGAAGCCGGATCGCCTAAAAATTTTCCGGACTATCATATACAACCTAAGGAACCATAATCACCGCCCCGCCATGATCGTTCCTAGTCTTTTGCATTTTTCAGCCAAAAAACTAGAATTCCGCGCGATTTCCATATTTTCGTGTGCTATAGCCCACGCCTTCTAAGGGGTCCCGGGAACCCCGAACCCCGATCGCCTAAAAATTTTCCGGGCCATCAAATACGACCTAAGGAACCATAGTAACCACCCCGCCATGATCGTTCCTCATTTTTTGCGTTTTTTGGCCAAACAACTAGAATTCCGCGCGATTCCCATATTTTTGTGTGTTATAGCCCAAGCCTTCCGAGTGGTCCCTGGTCTCCGCACCCCTATCGCCTAAAATTTTTCAAGACTATCAAATAAGACCTAAGGAACCATAGTCACCGCCCATCCATGATCGTTTCTAGTTTTTTCCGTTTTTCGGCCAAAAAACTAGAATTCCGCGCGATTCCCATATTTTCGTGTCCTATAGCCCACGCCTTCCAAGTGAACCCGGGAACTCCGGACCCCTATCGCCTAAAATTTTTCCGGACTATCAAATACGACCTAAGGAACCATAGTCACCGCCCAGCCATGATCGTTCCTCATTTATTGCATTTTTCGGCCAAAAAGCTAGAATTCCGCTCGATTACCATATTTTTGTGTGCCCCACGCCTTCCGAGTGGGCCGGGCCGCCGGACTCGGATCTCCTATAAAATTTTCGGGCCATCAATTAGGACCTAAGGAACCATAGTCACCGCCTCACCATGATCGTTCCTTATTTTTTGCATTTTTTGGCCAAAAAACTAGAATTTCGCCTGATTCCCATATTTTTGTGTGCTATCGCCCACGCCTTACGAGTGGGTCGGGCCCCCTGGAGCCGGATCGCCTAAAAATTTTTCGGACTATCAAATACGACCTAAGGAACCATAGTATCCTCCCCGCCATGATCGTTCCTTATTTTTTTGCGTTTTTCGGCCAAACAACTAGAATTCCGCGAGATTCCCATATTTTTGTGTGTTATAGCCCACACCTTCCGAGTGGTCCCGGGACCTCCAGACCCCTATCGCCTCAAATTTTTCCGGACTATCAAATACGACCTAAGGAACCATAGTATCCGCCCCGCCATGATCATTCCTCATTTTTTGCGTTTTTCGGCCAAACAACTAGAATTCCGCGCGATCCTACATTTTTGTGTGTTATAGCCCATGCCTTCCGAGTGGTCCCGGGTCTCCGGACCCTTATCGCCTAAAATTTTTCCGGACTATCAAATAAGACCTAAGGAACCATAGTCACCGCCCAGCCATGATCGTTCCTAGTTTTTTCCGTTTTTCGGCCAAAAAACTAGAATTCCACGCGATTCCCATATTTTTGTGTCCTATAGCCCACGCCTTCCAAGTGAACCCGGGAACTCCGGACCCCTATCGCCTAAAATTTTTCCGGACTATCAAATACGACCTAATGAACCATAGTCACCGCCCAGCCATGATCATTCCTCATTTGTTGCATTTTTCGGCCAAAAAACTAGAATTCCGCCCGATTACAATATTTTTCTATGCTATTGCCCACCCTTCCAAGTGGTTCCGGGACCCCCGGACCCCGATCGCCTAAAATTTTTCCGGGCCGTCAAATACGACCTAAGGAACCATAGTATCCGACCCGCCATGATCGTTCCTTATTTTTTGCGTTTTTCGACCAAACAACTAGAATTCCTTGCGATTTCCATATTTTTGTGTGTTATAGCCCACACCTTCCGAGTGGTCCCGGGACCTCCAGACCCCTATCGCCTAAAATTTTTCCGGACTATCAAATACGTCCTAAGGTACCATAGTCACCGCCCCACCATGATCGTTCCAAATGCTTTGCATTTTTCGGCCAAAAAATTAGAACTCCGCGCGATTTGCATATTTTAGTGTGCTACAGCTTACGCCTTCCGAGTGGTCCCGGGAGCCGTGGACCCCGATCGCCTAAAATTTTCCGGGCCATCAAATACGACCTAAGGAACCATAGTCACCGCCCCGCCATGATCGTTCCTCATTTATTGCATTTTTCAGCCAAAAAGCTAGAATTGCGCTAGATTACCATATTTTTGTGTGCCCCACGCCTTCCGAGTAGGCCTGGCCGCCGGACTCGGATCGCCTAAAAAGTTTTTGGGCCATCAATTAGGACCTAAGGAACCATAGTAACCACCCCGCCATGATCGTTCCACATTCTTTACATGTTACTGAAAAAGACCTAGAATTTAGCCCGATTCCCATATTTTCGTGTGCTATACCCACACTTTTCGAGTGGTCCCGGGACCTCCAGACCCCTATCGCCTAAAAATTTTCCGGACAATCAAATACGACCTAAGGAATCATAGTATCTGCCCCGCCATGATCGTTCCTCATTTTTTGCGTTTTTCGGACAAACAACTAGAATTCCGCGCGATCCCATATTTTTGAGTGTTATAGCCCACGCCTTCCGAGTGGTCCCGGGTCTCCGGACCTCTATCGCCAAAAAATTTTCCATACAATCAAATAAGACCTAAGGAACCATAGTCACCGCCCCACCATGATCGTTCCAAATGCTTTGCATTTTTTGGCCAAAAAACTAGAACTCCGCGCGATTTGCATATTTTCGTGTGCTAGAGCTTACGCCTTCCGAGTGGTCCCGGGAGCCGTGGACCCCGATCGCCTAAAATTTTCTGAGCCATCAAATACGACCTAAGGAACCATAGTCACCGCCCCGCCATGATCGTTCCTCATTTATTGCGTTTTTCGGCCAAAAAGCTAGAATTCCGCTCGATTACCATATTTTTGTGTGCCCCACGCCTTCCGAGTGGGCCGGGCCGCCGGACTCGGATCGCCTAAAAAGTTTTCAGGCCATCAATTAGGACCTAAGGAACCATAGTCACCGCCTCTCCATGGTCGTTCCTCATTTTTTGCATTTTTGGGCCAAAAAACTAGAATTCCGCCCGATTCCCATATTTTTGTGTGTTATAGCCCACACCTTCCGAGTGGTGCCGGGACCTCCAGACCTCGATCGCCTAAAATTTTTCTGGACTATCAAATACGACCTAAGGAACCATAGTATCCGCCCCGCCATGATAGTTCCTCATTTTTTGCGATTTCGGCCAAACAACTAGAATTCCGCGCGATCCCATATTTTTGTGTGTTATAGCCCACGCCTTCCGAGTGGTCCCGGGTCTCCGGACCCCTATCGCCAAAAATTTTTCCGAACTATCAAATAAGACCTAAGGAACCATAGTCACCGCCCAGCCATGATCGTTCCTAGTTTTTTCCGTTTTTCGGCCAAAAAACTAGAATTCCGCGCGATTCCCATATTTTCGTGTCCTATAGCCCACGCCTTCCAAGTGAACCCGGGAACTCCGGACCCCTATGACCTAAAATTTTTCCGTACTATCAAATACAACCTAAGGAACCATAGTAACCGCCCCGCCATAATCGTTTCTCATTTTTTGCATTTTTCAGCCAAAAAACTAGAATTCCGCGCGATTTTCATATTTTCGTGTGCTTTAGCCCACGCCTTCCAAGGGGTCCCGGGAAGCCCGAACCCCGATCGCCTAAAAATTTTCCGGGCCATCAAATACGACCTAAGGAACCATAGTAACCACCCCGCCATGATCGTTCCTCATTTTTTGCGTTTTTCGGCCAAACAACTAGAATTCCGCGCGATTCCCATATTTTTGTGTGTTATAGCCCACGCCTTCCGAGTGGTCCCGGGACCTCCTGAGCCCTATCGCCTAAAATATTTCCGGACTATCAAATACGACCTAAGGAACCATAGTATCTGCCCCGCCATGATCGTTCCTCATGTTTTGGGTTTTTCGGCCAAACAACTAGAATTCCGCGCGATTCCCATATTTTTGTGTGTTATAGCCCACGCCTTCAGAGTGGTCCCGGGACCTCCGGACCCCTATCGCCTAATATTTTTCCGGACTATCAAATAAGACCAAAGGAACCATAGTCACCGCCCTGCCAAGATCTTTCCACATTTTTTACATGTTAGTGAAAAAGACCTAGAATTTAGCCCGATTCCCATATTTTCGTGTGCTATACCCACGCATTTCGAGTGGTCCAAAGAGTCGCGGACCCCGATCGCCTAAAAATTTTCCGGGTAATCAAATACAACCTAAGGAACCATAGTATCCGCCCCGCCATGATCGTTCCTTATTTTTTGCGTTTTTCGGCCAAACCACTAGAATTCCGCGCGATTCCCATATTTTTGTGTGTTATAGCCCACACCTTCGAGTGGTCCCGGGACCTCCAGACCCCTATCGCCTAAAATTTTTCCGGACTATCAAATACGACCTAAGGAACCATAGTATCCGCCCCGCCATGATCGTTCCTCATTTTTTGCATTTTTCGGCCAAACAACTAGAATTCCGCGCGATCCCATATTTTTGGGTGTTATAGCCCACGCCTTCCGAGTGGTCCTGGGTCTCCGGACCCCTATCGCCAAAATTTTTTCCGGACTATCAAATAAGACCTAAGGAACCATAGTCACCGCCCAGCCATGATCGTTCATAGTGTTTTCTGTTTTTCGGCTAAAAAACTAGAATTCCGCGCGATTCCCATATTTTCGTGTCCTATAGCCCACGCCTTCCAAGTGAACCCGGGAACTCCGGACCCTTATTGCCTAAAATTTTTCCGTACTATCAAATACGACCTAAGGAACCATAGTCACCACCCCGCCATGATCGTTCCTCATTTATTGTGTTTTTCGGCCAAAAAACTAGAATTCCGCTCGATTACCATATTTTTGTGTGCCACACGCCTTCCGAGTGGACGGGGCCGCCGGACTCGGATCGCCTAAGAAACTTTCGGGCGATCAATTAGAACCTAAGGAACCATAGTCACTGCCTCACCATGATCGTTCCTCATTTTTTGCATTTTTTGGCCAAAAAACTAGAATTCCGCCCGATTCCCGTATTTTTGTGTGCTATCGCCCACGTCTTCCGAGTGGGTCGGGCCCCCCGGAGCTGGATCGCCTACAAAATTTTCCGGACTATCAAATACGACCTAAGGAACCATAGTCACCGCCCCGCTATGATCGTTCCTAGTCTTTTGCGTTTTTCAGCTAAAAAAGTAGAATTCCGCGCGATTTCCATATTTTCATGTGCTTTAGCCCACGCCTTCCAAGGGGTCCCGGGAACCCCGAACCCCGATCGCCTAAAAATTTTCCGGGCCATCAAATACTACCAAAGGAACCATAGTAACCACCCCTCCATGATCGTTCCTCATTTTTTGCGTTTTTCAGCCAAACAACTAGAATTCCGCGCGATTCCCATATTTTTGTGTGTTATAGCCCACTACTTCCGAGTGGTCCCGGGACCTCTTATAGCCCACGCCTTCCGAGTGGTCCCGGGACCTCCGGACCCCTATCGCCTAATATTTTTCCGGACTATCAAATAAGACCAAAGGAACCATAGTCACTGCCCTGCTAAGATCTTTCCACATTTTTGCATGTTACTGAAAAAAACCTAGAATTTCGCCCGATTCCCATATTTTCGTGTGCTATACCAACGCATTCCGAGTGGTCCCAAGAGCCGCGGACCCCGATCGCCTAAAATTTTTTCGGGCAATCGAATACGACCTAAGGAACCATAGTATCCGCCCCGCCATGATCGTTCCTTATTTTTTGCATTTTTCGGCCAAATAACTAGAATTCCGCCCGATTCCCATATTTTTGTGTGCTATCGCCCTCGTCTTTCGAGTGGGTCGGGCCCCCCGGAGCTGGATCGCCTAAAACTTTTTCCGGACTATCAAATACGACCTAAGGAACTATACTCACCGCCCTGCCATGATCGTTCCTAGTCTTTTGCTTTTTTCAGCTAAAAAAGTAGAATTCCGCGCGATTTCCATATTTTCATGTGCTTTAGCCCACGCCTTCCAAGGGGTCCCGGGAACCCCGAACCCCGATCGCCTAAAAATTTTCCGGGCCATCAAATACGACCAAAGGAACCATAGTAACCACCCCTCCATGATCGTTCCTCATTTTTTGCGTTTTTCAGCCAAACAACTAGAATTCCGCGTGATTCCCATATTTTTGTGTGTTATAGCCCACTACTTCCGAGTGGTCCTGGGACCTCTTATAGCCCACGCTTTCCGAGTGGTCCCGGGACCTCCGGACCCCTATCGCCTAATATTTTTCCGGACTATCAAATAAGACCAAAGGAACCATAGTCACCGCCCTGCCAAGATCTTTCCACATTTTTTGCATGTTACTGAAAAAGACCTAGAATTTCGCCCGATTCCCATATTTTCGTGTGCTATACCAACGCATTCCGAGTGGTCCCAAGAGCCGCGGACCCCGATCGCCTAAAATTTTTTCGGGCAATCGAATACGACCTAAGGAACCATAGTATCCGCCCCGCCATGATCGTTCCTTATTTTTTGCATTTTTCGGCCAAATAACTAGAATTCTGCGCGATTCCCATATTTTTATGTGTTATAGCCCACACCTTCCGAGTGGTCCCGGGACCTCCGGACCCCTATCGCCTAAAATTTTTCTGGACTATCAAATACGACCTAAGGAACCATAGTATCCGCCCCGCCATGATCGTTCCTCATTTTTTGCATTTTTCGGCCAAACAACTAGAATTCCGCGCGATCCCATATTTTTGTGTGTTATAGCCCACGCCTTCCGAGTGGTCCCGGGTCTCCGGACCCCTATCGCCTAAAATTTTTCCGGACTATCAAATAAGACCTAAGGAACCATAGTCACCACCCAGCCATGATTGTTCCTACTTTTTTCCGTTTTTCTGCCAAAAAACTTGAATTCCGCGCGATTCCTATATTTTCGTGTCCTATAGCCCACGCCTTCCAAGTGAACCCGGGAACTCCGGACCCCTATCTCCTAAAAATTTTACGGACTATCAAATACGACCTAAGGAACCATAGTCACCGCCCAGCCATGATCATTCCTCATTTGTTGCATTTTTCGGCCAAAAAACTAGAATTCCGCCCGATTACAATATTTTTCTGTGCTATTGCCCACCCTTCCAAGTGGTTCCGGGAACCCCCGGACCCCGATCGCCTAAAATTATTCCGGCCCATCAAATACGACCTAAGGAACCATAGTAACCGCCTTGCCATCATTGTTTCTCATATTTTGCATTTTTCGGCCAAAAAACTATAATTACGCCCGATTCCCATATTTTCGTGTGCTATAGCTTACGCCTTCCAAGTGGTCCCTGGAGCCGCGGACCCCGATTGCCTAAAATTTTTCCGGACTATCAAATACGACCTAAGGTACCATAGTCACCACCCCACCATGATCGTTCCAAATGCTTTGCATTTTTCGGCCAAGAAACTAGAACTCCGCGCGATTTGCATATTTTCGTGTGCTATAACTTACGCCTTCCGAGTGGTCCCGGGAGCCGTGGACCCCGATCGCCTAAAATTTTCCGGGCCATCAAATACGACCTAAGGAACCATAGTCACCGCCCCGCCATGATTGTTCCTCATTTATTGCATTTTTCGGCCAAAAAGCTAGAATTCATCTCGATTACAATATTTCTGTGTGCCCCACGCCTTCCGAGTGGGCCGGGCCGCCGGACTCGGATTGCCTAAAAAAATTTCGGGCCATCAATTAGGACCTAAGGAACCATAGTCACCGTCTCGCCATGATCGTTCCTCATTTTTTGCATTTTTTGGCCAAAAAACTAGAATTCCGCCCGATTCCCATATTTTTGTGTGCTATCGCCCACGCCTTCCGAGTGGTTCGGGCCCCTCGGAGCCGGATCGCCTAAAAATTTTCCGTATAATCAAATAAGACATAAGGAACCATAGACACCACCCCGCCATGATCGTTCCTAGTCTTTTGCATTTTTCAGCCAAAAAACTAGAATTCCGCGCGATTTCCATATTTTCGTGTGCTTTAGCCCACGCCTTCCAAGGGGTCCCGGGAAGCCCGAACCCCGATCGCCTAAAAATTTTCCGGGCCATCATATACGACCTAAGGAATCATAGTAACCACCCCGCCATGATCGTTCCTCATTTTTTGCGTTTTTCGGTCAAACAACTAGAATTCCGCGCGATTCCCATATTTTTGTGTGTTATATAGCCCACGCCTTCCGAGTAGTCCCGGGACCTCCTGACCCCTATCGCCTAAAATTTTTCTGGACTATCAAATACGACCTAAGGAACCATAGTCACCGCCCCGCTATGATCGTTCCTAGTCTTTTGCGTTTTTCAGCTAAAAAAGTAGAATTCCGCGCGATTTCCATATTTTCATGTGCTTTAGCCCACGCCTTCCAAGGGGTCCCGGGAACCCCGAACCCCGATCGCCTAAAAATTTTCCGGGCCATCAAATACTACCAAAGGAACCATAGTAACCACCCCTCCATGATCGTTCCTCATTTTTTGCGTTTTTCAGCCAAACAACTAGAATTCCGCGCGATTCCCATATTTTTGTGTGTTATAGCCCGCGCGATTCCCATATTTTTGTGTGTTATAGCCCACGCCTTCCGAGTGGTCCCGGACCTCCGGACCCCTATCGCCTAATATTTTTCCGGACTATCAAATAAGACCAAAGGAACCATAGTCACTGCCCTGCTAAGATCTTTCCACATTTTTTGCATGTTACTGAAAAAGACCTAGAATTTCGCCCGATTCCCATATTTTCGTGTGCTATACCAACGCATTCCGAGTGGTCCCAAGAGCCGCGGACCCCGATCGCCTAAAATTTTTCCGGGCAATCGAATACGACCTAAGGAACCATAGTATCCGCCCCGCCATGATCGTTCCTTATTTTTTGCGTTTTTCGGCCAAATAACTAGAATTCCGCCCGATTCCCATATTTTTGTGTGCTATCGCCCTCGTCTTTCGAGTGGGTCGGGCCCCCCGGAGCTGGATCGCCTAAAACTTTTTCCGGACTATCAAATACGACCTAAGGAACTATACTCACCGCCCTGCCATGATCGTTCCTAGTCTTTTGCTTTTTTCAGCTAAAAAAGTAGAATTCCGCGCGATTTCCATATTTTCATGTGCTTTAGCCCACGCCTTCCAAGGGGTCCCGGGAACCCCGAACCCCGATCGCCTAAAAATTTTCCGGGCCATCAAATACGACCAAAGGAACCATAGTAACCACCCCTCCATGATCGTTCCTCATTTTTTGCGTTTTTCAGCCAAACAACTAGAATTCCGCGTGATTCCCATATTTTTGTGTGTTATAGCCCACTACTTCCGAGTGGTCCTGGGATATAGCCCACGCCTTCCGAGTGGTCCCGGGACCTCCGGACCCCTATCGCCTAATATTTTTCCGGACTATCAAATAAGACCAAAGGAACCATAGTCACCGCCCTGCCAAGATCTTTCCACATTTTTTGCATGTTACTGGAAAAAGACCTAGAATTTCGCCCGATTCCCATATTTTCGTGTGCTATACCAACGCATTCTGAGTGGTCCCAAGAGCCGCGGACCCCGATCGCCTAAAATTATTTCGGGCAATCGAATACGACCTAAGGAACCATAGTATCCGCCCCGCCATGATCGTTCCTTATTTTTTGCATTTTTTGGCCAAATAACTAGAATTCTGCGCGATTCCCATATTTTTATGTGTTATAGCCCACACCTTCCGAGTGGTCCCGGGACCTCCGGACCCCTATCGCCTAAAATTTTTCTGGACTATCAAATACGACCTAAGGAACCATAGTATCCGCCTCGCCATGATCGTTCCTTATTTTTGTGTGCCCCACGCCTTCCGAGTGGGCCGGGCCGCCGGACTCGGATCGCCTAAAAAGTTTTTGGGCCATCAATTAGGACTTAAGCAACCATAGTAACCACCCCGCCATGATCGTTCCTCATTTTATGCGTTTTTCGGTCAAACAACTAGAATTCCGAGCGATTCCCATATTTTTGTGTGTTATAGCCCACACTTTCTGAGTGGTCCCGGGACCTCCAGACCCCTATCGCCTAAAAATTTTCCGGACTATCAAATACGACCTAAGGAATCATAGTATCTGCCCTGCCAAGATCGTTCCTCAGTTTTTGCGTTTTTCGGACAAACAAATAGAATTCCGCGCGATCCCATATTTTTGTGTGTTATAGCCCACGCCTTCCGAGTGGTCCCGGGTCTCCGGACCCCTATCGCCAAAAAATTTTCCGGACTATCAAATAAGACCTAAGGAACCATAGTCACCGCCCCACCATGATCTTTCCAAATGCTTTGCATTTTTCGGCCAAAAAACTAGAACTCCGCGCGATTTGCATATTTTCGTGTGCTATAGCTTAAGCCTTCCGAGTGGTCCCGGGAGCCGTGGACCCCGATCGCCTAAAATTTTCCGAGCCATCAAATACGACCTAAGGAACCATAGTCACCGCCCCGCCATGATCGTTCCTCATTTATTGCCTTTTTCGGCCAAAAAGCTAGAATTCCGCTCGATTACCATATTTTTGTGTGCCCCACCCCTTCCGAGTGGGCCGGGCCGCCGGACTCGGATCGCCTAAAAAGTTTTCGGGCCATCAATTAGGACCTAAGGAACCATAGTAACCACCCCGCCATGATCGTTCCTTATTTTCTTGCGTTTTTCGGTCAAACAACTAGAATTCCGCGCGATTCCCATATTTTTGTGTGTTATAGCCCACACCTTCCGAGTGGTGCCGGGACCTCCAGACCCCTATCGCCTAAACTTTTTCTGGACTATCAAATACGACCTAAGGAACCATAGTATCCGCCCCACCATGATCGTTCCTCATTTTTTGCGTTTTTCGGTCAAACAACTAGAATTCTGCGCGATCCCATATTTTTGTGTGTTATAGCCCACGCCTTCCGAGTGGTCCCGGGTCTCCGGACCCCTATCGCCAAAAATTTTTCCGAACTATCAAATAAGACCTAAGGAACCATAGTCACCGCCCAGCCATGATCGTTCCTAGTTTTTTCCGTTTTTCGGCCAAAAAACTAGAATTTCGCGCGATTCCCATATTTTCGTGTCCTATAGCCCATGCCTTCCAAGTGAACCCGGGAACTCCGAACCCCTATCGCCTAAAATTTTTCCGGACTATCAAATAAGACCTAAGGAACCATAGTCACCACCCAGCCATGATTGTTCCTACTTTTTTCCGTTTTTCTGCCAAAAAACTTGAATTCCGCGCGATTCCTATATTTTCGTGTCCTATAGCCCACGCCTTCCAAGTGAACCCGGGAACTCCGGACCCCTATCTCCTAAAAATTTTACGGACTATCAAATACGACCTAAGGAACCATAGTCACCGCCCAGCCATGATCATTCCTCATTTGTTGCATTTTTCGGCCAAAAAACTAGAATTCCGCCCGATTACAATATTTTTCTGTGCTATTGCCCACCCTTCCAAGTGGTTCCGGGAACCCCCGGACCCGGATCGCCTAAAATTATTCCGGCCCATCAAATACGACCTAAGGAACCATAGTAACCGCCTTGCCATCATTGTTTCTCATATTTTGCATTTTTCGGCCAAAAAACTATAATTACGCCCGATTCCCATATTTTCGTGTGCTATAGCTTACGCCTTCCAAGTGGTCCCTGGAGCCGCGGACCCCGATTGCCTAAAATTTTTCCGGACTATCAAATACGACCTAAGGTACCATAGTCACCACCCCACCATGATCGTTCCAAATGCTTTGCATTTTTCGGCCAAGAAACTAGAACTCCGCGCGATTTGCATATTTTCGTGTGCTATAACTTACGCCTTCCGAGTGGTCCCGGGAGCCGTGGACCCCGATCGCCTAAAATTTTCCGGGCCATCAAATACGACCTAAGGAACCATAGTCACCACCCCGCCATGATTGTTCCTCATTTATTGCATTTTTCGGCCAAAAAGCTAGAATTCATCTCGATTACAATATTTCTGTGTGCCCCACGCCTTCCGAGTGGGCCGGGCCGCCGGACTCGGATTGCCTAAAAAAATTTCGGGCCATCAATTAGGACCTAAGGAACCATAGTCACCGTCTCGCCATGATCGTTCCTCATTTTTTGCATTTTTTGGCCAAAAAACTAGAATTCCGCCCGATTCCCATATTTTTGTGTGCTATCGCCCACGCCTTCCGAGTGGTTCGGGCCCCTCGGAGCCGGATCGCCTAAAAATTTTCCGTATAATCAAATAAGACATAAGGAACCATAGACACCACCCCGCCATGATCGTTCCTAGTCTTTTGCATTTTTCAGCCAAAAAACTAGAATTCCGCGCGATTTCCATATTTTCGTGTGCTTTAGCCCACGCCTTCCAAGGGGTCCCGGGAAGCCCGAACCCCGATCGCCTAAAAATTTTCCGGGCCATCAAATACGACCTAAGGAATCATAGTAACCACCCCGCCATGATCGTTCCTCATTTTTTGCGTTTTTCGGTCAAACAACTAGAATTCCGCGCGATTCCCATATTTTTGTGTGTTATATAGCCCACGCCTTCCGAGTGGTCCCGGGACCTCCTGACCCCTATCGCCTAAAATTTTTCCGGACTATCAAATACGACCTAAGGAACCATAGTATCCGCCCCGCCATGATCGTTCCTCATTTTTTGCATTTTTCGGCCAAACAACTAGAATTCCGCGCGATTCCCATATTTTTGTGTGTTATAGCCCACGCCTTCCGAGTGGTCCCGGGACCTCCGGACCCCTATCGCCTAATATTTTTCCGGACTACCAAATAAGACCAAAGGAACCATAGTCACCGCCCTGCCAAGATCTTTCCACATTTTTTGCATGTTAGTGAAAAAGACCTAAAATTTTGCCCGATTCCCATATTTTCGTGTACTATACCCACGCATTCCGAGTCGTCCCAAGAGCCACGGACCCCGATAGCCTAATATTTTTCCGGGCAATCAAATACGACCTAAGGAACCATAGTATCCGCCTCGCCATGATCGTTCCTTATTGTTTTTGTTTTTCGGCCAAACAACTAGAATTCCGCTCGATTCCCATATTTTTGTGTGTTATAGCCCACACCTTCCGAGTGGTCCCGGGACCTCCAGACCCCTATCACCTAAAATTTTATCGGACTATCAAATACAACCTAAGGAACCATAGTGTCCGCCCTGCCATGACCGTTCCTCATTTTTTGCGTTTTTCGGCCAAACAACTAGAATTCCGCCCGATTCCCATATTTTTGTTTGTTATAGCCCATACCTTCCGAGTGGTCCCGGGACCTCCAGACCCCTATCAACTAAAATTTTTCCGGACTATCAAATACGACCTAAGGAACCATAGTATCCAACCCGCCATGATCATTCCTCATTTTTTGTGTTTTTCGGCCAAACAACTAGAATTCCGCGCGATCCCATATTTTTGTGTGTTATAGCCCTTGCCTTCCGAGTGGTCCCGGGTCTCCGAACCCCTATCGCCTAATATTTTTCCGGACTATCAAATAAGACCAAAGGAACCATAGTCACCGCCCAGCCATGATCATTCCTCATTTGTTGCGTTTTTCGGCCAAAAAACTAGAATTCCGCCCGATTACAATATTTTTGTGTGCTATTGCCCACCCTTCCAAGTGGTTCCGGGACCCCCGGACCCCGATCGCCTAAAATTTTTCCGGGCCGTCAAATACGACCTAAGGAACCATAGTAACCGCCCCGCCATCATCGTTTCTCATTTTTTGCATTTTTCGGCCAAAAAACTAGAATTACGCCCGATTCCCATATTTTCGTGTGCTATACCCACGCCTTCCAAGTGGTCCGGGGAGCCGCGGACCCCGATCGCCTAAAATTTTTCCGGACTATCAAATACGACCTAAGGTACCATAGTCACCGCCCCACCATGATCGTTCCAAATGCTTTGCATTTTTCGGCCAAAAAACTAGAACTCCGCGCGATTTGCATATTTTCGTGTGCTATAGCTTACGCCTTCCGAGTGGTCCCGGGAGCCGTGGACCCCGATCGCCTAAAATTTTCCAGGCCATCAAATACGACCTAAGGAACCATAGTCACCGCCCCGCCATGATCGTTCCTCATTTATTGCGTTTTTCAGCCAAAAAGCTAGAATTCCGCTCGATTACCATATTTTTGTGTGCCCCACGCCTTCCGAGTGGGCCGGGCCGCCGGACTCGGATCGCCTAAAAAGTTTTTGGGCCATCAATTAGGACTTAAGCAACCATAGTAACCACCCCGCCATGATCGTTCCTCATTTTATGCGTTTTTCGGTCAAACAACTAGAATTCCGAGCGATTCCCATATTTTTGTGTGTTATAGCCCACACTTTCTGAGTGGTCCCGGGACCTCCAGACCCCTATCGCCTAAAAATTTTCCGGACTATCAAATACGACCTAAGGAATCATAGTATCTGCCCTGCCAAGATCGTTCCTCAGTTTTTGCGTTTTTCGGACAAACAAATAGAATTCCGCGCGATCCCATATTTTTGTGTGTTATAGCCCACGCCTTCCGAGTGGTCCCGGGTCTCCGGACCCCTATCGCCAAAAAATTTTCCGGACTATCAAATAAGACCTAAGGAACCATAGTCACCGCCCCACCATGATCTTTCCAAATGCTTTGCATTTTTCGGCCAAAAAACTAGAACTCCGCGCGATTTGCATATTTTCGTGTGCTATAGCTTACGCCTTCCGAGTGGTCCCGGGAGCCGTGGACCCCGATCGCCTAAAATTTTCCGAGCCATCAAATACGACCTAAGGAACCATAGTCACCGCCCCGCCATGATCGTTCCTCATTTATTGCCTTTTTCGGCCAAAAAGCTAGAATTCCGCTCGATTACCATATTTTTGTGTGCCCCACCCCTTCCGAGTGGGCCGGGCCGCCGGACTCGGATCGCCTAAAAAGTTTTCGGGCCATCAATTAGGACCTAAGGAACCATAGTAACCACCCCGCCATGATCGTTCCTTATTTTCTTGCGTTTTTCGGTCAAACAACTAGAATTCCGCGCGATTCCCATATTTTTGTGTGTTATAGCCCACACCTTCCGAGTGGTGCCGGGACCTCCAGACCCCTATCGCCTAAACTTTTTCTGGACTATCAAATACGACCTAAGGAACCATAGTATCCGCCCCGCCATGATCGTTCCTCATTTTTTGCGTTTTTCGGTCAAACAACTAGAATTCTGCGCGATCCCATATTTTTGTGTGTTATAGCCCACGCCTTCCGAGTGGTCCCGGGTCTCCGGACCCCTATCGCCAAAAATTTTTCCGAACTATCAAATAAGACCTAAGGAACCATAGTCACCGCCCCAGCCATGATCGTTCCTAGTTTTTTCCGTTTTTCGGCCAAAAAACTAGAATTTCGCGCGATTCCCATATTTTCGTGTCCTATAGCCCACGCCTTCCAAGTGAACCCGGGAACTCCGGACCCCTATCGCCTAAAATTTTTCCGTACTATCAAATACGACCTAAGGAACCATAGTAACCGCCCCGCCATCATCGTTTCTCATTTTTTGCATTTTTCAGCCAAAAAACTAGAATTCCGCGCGATTTCCATATTTTCGTGTGCTTTAGCCCACGCCTTCCAAGGGGTCCCGGGAAGCCCGAACCCCGATCGCCTAAAAATTTTCCGGGCCATCAAATACGACCTAAGGAACCATAGTAACCACCCCGCCATGATCGTTCCTCATTTTTTGCGTTTTTCGGCCAAACAACTAGAATTCCGCGCGATTCCCATATTTTTGTGTGTTATAGCCCACGCCTTCCGAGTGGTCCCGGGACCTCCTGACCCCTATCGCCTAAAATTTTTCCGGACTATCAAATACGACCTAAGGAACCATAGTATCCGCCCCACCATGATCGTTCCTCATGTTTTGGGTTTTTCGGCCAAACAACTAGAATTCCGCGCGATTCCCATATTTTTGTGTGTTATAGCCCACGCCTTCAGAGTGGTCCCGGGACCTCCGGACCCCTATCGCCTAATATTTTTCCGGACTATCAAATAAGACCAAAGGAACCATAGTCACCGCCCTACCAAGATCTTTCCACATTTTTTGCATGTTACTGAAAAAGACCTAGAATTTAGCCTGATTCCCATATTTTCGTGTGCTATACCCACGCATTTCGAGTGGTCCCAAGAGTCGCGGACCCCGATCGCCTAAAAATTTTCTGGGCAATCAAATACAACCTAAGGAACCATACTATCTGCCCCGCCATGATCGTTCCTTATTTTTTGCGTTTTTCGGCCAAACAACTAGAATTCCGCGCAATCCCATATTTTTATGTGTTATAGCCCATGCCTTCCGAGTGGTCCCGGTTCTCCGGACCCCTATCGCCTAAAATTTTTCCGGACTATCAAATAAGACCTAAGGAACCATAGTCACCGCCCTGCCAAGATCTTTCCACATTTTTTGCATGTTACTGAAAAAGACCTAGAATTTAGCCCGATTCCCATATTTTCGTGTGCAACACCCACGCATTCCGAGTGGTCCCAAGAGCCGCGGACCCCGATCGCCTAAAAATTTTCCGGGCAATCAAATACGACCTAAGGAACCATAGTATCCGCCCCGCCATGATCGTTCCTTATTTTTTGCTTTTTTCGGCCAAACAACTAGAATTCCGCGCGATTCCCATATTTTTGTGTGTTATAGCCCACACCTTCCGAGTGGTCCCGGGACCTCCGGACCCCTATCGCCTAAAAATTTTCCGGACTATCAAATACGACCTAAGGAACCATAGTATCCACCCCGCTATGATCATTCCTCATTTTTTGCGTTTTTCGGCCAAACAACTAGAATTCCGCGCAATCCCATATTTTTGTGTGTTATAGCCCATGCCTTCCGAGTGGTCCCGATTCTCCGGACCCCTATCGCCTAAAATTTTTTCGGACTATCAAATAAGACCTAAGGAACCATAGTCACCGCCTAGCCATGATTGTTCCTAGTTTTTTCCATTTTTCAGCCAAAAAACTAGAATTCCGCGCGATTCCCATGTTTTCGTGTCCTATAGCCCACGCCTTCCAAGTGAACCCGGGAACTCCGGACCCCTATCGCCTAAAATTTTTCCGGACTATCAAATACGACCTATGGAACCATAGTCACCGGCCAGCCATGATCATTCCTCATTTGTTGCGTTTTTCAGCCAAAAAACTAGAATTCCGCCTGATTACAATATTTTTGTGTGCTATTGCCCACCCTTCCAAGTGGTTCCGGGACCCCCGGACCCCGATCGCCTAAAATTTTTCCGGGCCGTCAAATACGACCTAAGGAACCATAGTAACCACCCCGCCATCATCGTTTCTCATTTTTTGCATTTTTCGGCCAAAAAACTAGAATTACGCCCGATTCCCATATTTTCAAGTGCTATACCCACGCCTTCCAAGTGGTCCGGGGAGCCGCGGACCCCGATCGCCTAAAATTTTTCTGGACTATCAAATACGACCTAAGGTACCATAGTCACCGCCCCACCACGATCGTTCCAAATGCTTTGCATTTTTCGGCCAAAAAACTAGAACTCCGCGGGATTTGCATATTTTCGTGTGCTAAAGCTTACGCCTTCCGAGTGGTACCGGGAGCCGTGGACCCCATCGCCTAAAATTTTCCGGGCTATCAAATACGACCTAAGGAACCATAGTCACCGCCCCGCCATGATCGTTCCTCATTTATTGCGTTTTTCCGCCAAATAACTAGAATTCCGCTCGATTACCATATTTTTGTGTGCCCCACGCCTTACGAGTGGGCCGGGCCGCCGGACTCGGATCGCCTAAAAATATTTCGGGCCATCAATTAGGACCTAAGGAACCATAGTCACCGCCTCGCCATGATCGTTCCTCATGTTTTGCATTTTTTGGCCAAAAAACTAGAATTCCGCCCGATTCCCATATTTTTGTGTGCTATCGCCCACGCCTTCCGAGTGGGTCGGGCCCCCGGAGCCGGATCGCCTAAAAATTTTCCGGACTATCAAATACGACCTAAGGAACCATAGTCACCGCCCCACCATGATTGTTCCTAGTCTTTTGCGTTTTTTAGCCAAAAAAGTAGAATTCCGCGCGATTTCCATATGTTCGTGTTCTTTAGCCCACGCCTTCCAAGGGGTCCCGGGAACCCCGAACCCCGATCGCCTAAAAATTTTCTGGGCCATCAAATACGACCAAAGGAACCATAGTAACCACCCCGCCATGATCGTTCCTCATTTTTTGCATTTTTCGGCCAAACAACTAGAATTCCGCGCGATTCCTATATTTTTGTGTGTTATAGCCCACGCCTTCCGAGTGGTCCCGGGACCTCTTATAGCCCACGCCTTCCGAGTGGTCCCGGGATCTCCGGACCCCTATCGCCTAATATTTTTCCGTACTATCAAATTAGACCAAAGGAACCATAGTCACCCCTGCCAAGATCTTTCCACATTTTTTGCATGTTACTGAAAAAGACCTAGAATTTCGCCCGATTCCCATATTTTCGTGTGCTATACCCACGCATTCCGAGTGGTCCCAAGAGCCGCGGACCCCGATTGCCTAAAATTTTTCTGGGCAATCAAATACGACCTAAGGAACCATTGTATCCACCCCGCCAAGATCGTTCCTCATTTTTTGCGTTTTTCGGCCAAACAACTAGAATTCCGCGCGATCCCATATTTTTGTGTGTTATAGCCCACACCTTCCGAGTGGTCCCGGGACCTCCGGACCCCTATCACCTAAAATTTTTCCGGACTATCAAATACGACCTATGGAACCATAGTCACCGCCCAGCCATGATCATTCCTCATTTGTTGCGTTTTTCGGCAAAAAAACTAGATTTCCGCCCGATTACAATATTTTTGTGTGCTATTGCCCACCCTTCCCAGTGGTTCCGGGACCCCCGGACCCCGATCGCCTAAAATTTTTCCGGGCCGTCAAATACGACCTAAGGAACCATAGTAACCGCCCCGCCATCATCGTTTCTCATTTTTTGCATTTTTCGGCCAAAAAACTAGAATTACGCCCGATTCCCATATTTTCGTGTGCTATACCCACGCCTTCCAAGTGGTCCGGGGAGCCGCGGACCCCGATCGCCTAAAATTTTTCCGGACTATCAAATACGACCTAAGGTACCATAGTCACCGCCCCACCATGATCGTTCCAAATGCTTTGCATTTTTCGGCCAAAAAACTAGAACTCCGCGCGATTTGCATATTTTCGTGTGCTATAGCTTACGCCTTCCGAATGGTCCCGGGAGCCGTGGACCCCGATCGCCTAAAATTTTCCGGGCCATCAAATACGACCTAAGGAACCATAGTCACCGCCCTGCCATGATCGTTCCTCATTTATTGCATTTTTCGGCCAAAAAACTAGAATTCCGCCCGATTCCCATATTTTTGTGTGCTATCGCCCACGCCTTCCGAGTGGGTCGGGCCCCCGGAGCCGGATCGCCTAAAAATTTTCTGGACTATCAAATACGACCTAAGGAACCATAGTCACCGCCCCGCCATGATCCTTCCTAGTCTTTTGCATTTTTCAGCCAAAAAACAAGAATTCCGCGCGATTTCCATATTTTCGTGTGCCTTAGCCCACGACTTCCAAGGGGTCCCGGGAACCCCGAACCCCGATCGCCTAAAAATTTTCCGGACCATCAAATACGACCTAAGGAACCATAGTAACCACCCCGCCATGATCGTTCCTCATTTTTTGCGTTTTTTGGCCAAACAACTAGAATTCCGCGCGATTCCCTTATTTTTGTGTGTTATATAGCCCACACCTTCCGAGTGGTCCCGGGACCTCCGGACCCCTATCACCTAAAAGTTTTCCGGACTATCAAATACGACCTACGGAACCATAGTATCCGCCCCGCCATGATCGTTCCTCATTTTTTGCGTTTTTCGGCCAAACAACTTGAATTCCGCGCGATTCCCTTATTTTTGTGTGTTATAGCCCACGCCTTCCGAGTGGTCCCGGGTCTCCGGACCCCTATCGCCTAAAATTTTTCCGGACTATCAAATAAGACCTAAGGAACCATAGTCACCGCCCAGCCATGATCGTTCCTAGTGTTTTCCATTTTTCGGCCAAAAAACTAGAATTTCGCACGATTCCCATATTTTCGTGTCCTATAGCCCACGCCTTCTAAGTGAACCCGGGAACTCCGGACCCCTATCGCCTAAAATTTTTCCGGACTATCAAATACGACCTAAGGAACCATAGTCACCGCCCAGCCATGATCATTCCTCATTTGTTGCGTTTTTCGGCAAAAAAACTAGATTTCCGCCCGATTACAATATTTTTTTGTGCTATTGCCCACCCTTCCCAGTGGTTCCGGGACCCCCGGACCCCAATCGCCTAAAATTTTTCCGGGCCATCAAATACGACCTAAGGAACCATACTAACCGCCCCGCCATCATCATTTTTCATTTTTTATATTTTTCGGCCAAAAAACTAGAATTACGCCCGATTCCCATATTTTCGTGTGCTATACCCACGCCTTCCAAGTGGTCCGGGGAGCCGCGGACCTCGATCACCTAAAATTTTTCCGGACTATCAAATACGACCTAAGGTACCATAGTCATCGCCCCACCATGATCGTTCAAAAATTCTTTGCATTTTTCGGCCAAAAAACTAGAACTCCGCGCGATTTGCATATTTTCGTGTACTATAGCTTACGCCTTCCGAGTGGTCCCGGGAGCCGTGGACCCCGATCGCCTAAAATTTTCCGGGCCATCAAATAAGACCTAAGGAACCATAGTCACCGCCCCGCCATGATCGTTCCTCATTTATTGCGTTTTTCGGCCAAAAAACTAGAATTCCGCCCGATTCCCATATTTTTATGTGCTATCGCCCACGCCTTCCGAGTGGGACGGGCCCCCCGGAGCCGGATCGCCTAAAAATTTTCCGGACTATCAAATAAGACCTAAGGAACCATAGTCACCGCCCCGCCATGATCCTTCCTAGTCTTTTGCGTTTTTCAGCCAAAAAACAAGAATTCCGCGCGATTTCCATATTTTCGTGTGCCTTAGCCCACGGATTCCAAGGGGTCCCGGGAACCCCGAACCCCGATCGCCTAAAACTTTTCTGGGCCATCAAATACGACCTAAGGAACCATAGTAACCACCCCGCCATGATCGTTCCTCATTTTTTGCATTTTTCGGCCAAACAACTAGAATTCCACGCGATTCCCATATTTTTGTGTGTTATAGCCCACGCCTTCCGAGTGGTCCCGGGACCTCTTATCCTCTATCGCCTAAAATTTTTCCGGACTATCAAATACGACCTAAGGAACCATAGTATCCGTCCCGCCATGATCGTTCCTCATTTTTTGCATTTTTCGGCCAAACAACTAGAATTCCGCGCGATTCCCATATTTTTGTGTGTTTTAGATCACGCCTTCCGAGTGGTCCCGGAACCTCCGGACCCCTATCGCCTAAAATTTTTCCGGACTATCAAATAACACCTAAGGAACCATAGTCACCGCCCAGCCATGATTGTTCCTAGTTTTTTCCGTTTTTCGGCCAAAAAACTAGAATTTCGCGCGATTCCCATATTTTCATGTCCTATAGCCCACGCCTTCCAAGTGAACCCGGGAACTCCGGACCCCTATCGCCTAAAATTTTTCCGGACTATCAATTACAACCTAAGGAACCATAGTCACCGCCCAGCCATGATCATTCCTCATTTGTTGCGTTTTTCAGCCAAAAAACTAGAATTCCGCCCGATTACAATATTTTCTGTGCTATTGCCCACCCTTCCAAGTGTTTCCGGGACCCCCGGACCCCGATAGCCTAAAATTTTTCCGGGCCGTCAAATACGACTTAAGGAACCATAGTAACCGCCCCGCCATCATCGTTTCTCATATTTTGCATTTTTCGGCCAAAAGACTAGAATTACGCCCGATTCCCATATTTTCGTGTGCTATACCCACGCGTTCCAAGTGGTCCGGGGAGCCGCGGACCCCAATCGCCTAAAATTTTTTCCGGACTATCAAATACGACCTAAGGTACCATAGTCACCGCCCCACCATGATCGTTCCAAATGCTTTGCATTTTTCGGCCAAAAAGCTAGAACTCCGCGCGATTTGCATATTTACGTGTGCTATAACTTACGCCTTCCGAGTGGTCCCGCGAGCCGTGGACCCCGATCGCCTAAAATTTTCCGGGGAATCAAATACGACCTAAGGAACCATAATCACCGCCCCGCCGTGATCGTTCCTCATTTATTGCGTTTTTCGGCCAAAAAACTAGAATTTCGCTCGATTACCATATTTTTGTGTGCCCCACGCATTCCGAGTGGGCCGGACCGCCGGACTCGAATCGCCTAAAATCATTTCGGGACATCAATTAGGACCTAAGGAAGCCATAGTCACCGCCTCTCCATGATCGTTCCTCATTTTTTGCATTTTTTAACCAAAAAACTAGAATTCCGCCGGATTCCCATATTTTTGTGTGCTATCGCCCACGCCTTCCGAGTGGGTCGGGCCCCCCGGAGCCGGATCGCCTAAAAATTTTCCGGACTATCAAATTCAACCTAAGGAACCATAGTCACTGCCACGCCATGATCCTTCCTAGTCTTTTGCGTTTTTCAGCCAAAAAAGTATAATTCCGCGCGGTTTCCATATTTTCGTGTGCTTTAGCCCACGCCTTCCAAGGGGTCCCGGGAACCCCGAACCTCGATCGCCTAAAAATTTTCCGGGCCATCAAATACGACCTTAGGAACCATAGTAACCACCCCGCCATGATCGTTCCTCATTTTTAGTGTTTTTCGACAAAACAACTAGATTTCCGCGCGATTCCCATATTTTTGTGTGTTATAGCCCACGCCTTCCGAGTGGTCTCGGGACCTCCTGGCCTCTATCGCCTAAAATTTTTCCGGACTATCAAATACGACCTAAGGAACCATAGTCACTGCCGAGCCATGATCATTCCTCATTTGTTGTGTTTTTCAGCCAAAAAACTAGAATTCCGCCCGATTACAATATTTTTTGTGCTATTGCCCACCCTTCCAAGTGGTTCCGGGACACCCGGACCCCGATCGCCTAAAATTTTTCCGGGCCGTCATATACGACCTAAGGAACCATAGTAACCGCCCCGCCATCATCGTTTCTCATATTTTGCATTTTTCGGTGCCTTCCAAGTGGTCCGGGGAGCCGCGGACCCCTATCGCCTAAAATTTTTCCGGACTTTCAAATACGACCTAAGGTACCATAGTCACCGTCCCACCATGATCGTTCCAAATGCTTTGCATTTTTCGGCCAAAAAGCTAGAACTCCGCGCGATTTGCATATTTTCGTGTGCTATAACTTACGCCTTCCGAGTGGTCCCGCGAGCCGTGGACCCCGATCGCCTAAAATTTTTCGGGGAATCAAATACGACCTAAGGAACCATAGTCACCGCCCCGCCATGATCGTTCCTAGTCTTTTGCGTTTTTCAGCCAAAAAAGTAGAATTCCGCGCGATTTCCATATTTTCGTGTGCTTTAGCCCACGCCTTCCAAGGGGTCCCGGGAACCCCGAACCCCGATTCGCCTAAAAAATTTCCGGGCCATCAAATACGACCAAAGGAACCATAGTAACCACCCCGCCATGATCGTTCCTCATTTTTTGCGTTTTTCGGCCAAACAACTAGAATTCCGCGCGATTCCCATATTTTTGTGTGTTATAGCCCACGCCTTCCGAGTAGTCCCGGGACCTCTTATAGCCCACGCCTTCCGAGTAGTCCCGGGACCTCCGGACGCCTATCGCCTAATATTTTTCCGGACTATCAAATAAGACCAAAATAACCATAGTCACCGCCCTGCCAAGATCTTTCCACTTTTTTTGTATGTTACTGAAAAAGACCTAGAATTTCGCACGATTCCCATATTTTCGTGTGCTATACCCACGCAGTCCGAGTGGTCCCAAGAGCCGCGGACCCCGATCGCCTAAAAATTTTCCGAGCAATCAAATACGACCTAAGGAACCATAGTATCCGCCCCGCCATGATCGTTCCTTATTTTTTGCGTTTTTCGGCCAAACAACTAGAGTTCCGCGCGATACCCATATTTTTGTGTGTTATAGCTCACACCTTCCGAGTGGTCCCGGGACCTCCGGACCCCTATCGCCTAAAATTTTTCCGGACTATCAAATACGACCTAAGGAACCATAGTATCCGCCCCGCTATGATCGTTCCTCATTTTTTGCGTTTTTCGGCCAAACAACTAGAATTCCGCGCGATCCCATATTTTTGTGTGTTATAGCCCATGCTTTCCGAGTGGTCCCGGGTCTCCGGACCCCTATCGCCTAAAATTTTTCCGGACTATCAAATAAGACCTAAGGAACCATAGTCACCGTCCAGCCATGATTGTTCCTAGTTTTTTCCGTTTTTCGGCCAAAAAACTAGAATTCCGCGCGATTCCCATATTTTCATGTCCTATAGCCCACGCCTTCCAAGTGAACCCGGGAACTCCGGACCCCTATCGCCTAAAATTTTTCCGGACTATCAAATACAACCTAAGGAACCATAGTCACTGCCCAGCCATGATCATTCCTCATTTGTTGCGTTTTTCAGCCAAAAAACTAGAATTCCGCCCGATTACAATATTTTCTGTGCTATTGCCCACCCTTCCAAGTGGTTCCGGGACCCCCGGACCCCGATCGCCTAAAATTTTTCCGGGCCGTCAAATACGACCTAAGGAACCATAGTAACCGCCCCGCCATCATCGTTTCTCATATTTTGCATTTTTCGGCCAAAAGACTAGAATTACGCCCGATTCCCATATTTTCGTGTGCTATACCCACGCCTTCCAAGTGGTCCGGGGAGCCGCAGACCCCGATCGCCTAAAATTTTTCCGGACTTTCAAATACGACCTAAGGTACCATAGTCACCGCCCCACCATGATCGTTCCAAATGCTTTGCATTTTTCGGCCAAAAAGCTAGAACTCCGCGCGATTTGCATATTTTCGTGTGCTATAACTTACGCCTTCCGAGTGGTCCCGCGAGCCGTGGACCCCGATCGCCTAAAATTTTCCGGGGAATCAAATACGACCTAAGGAACCATAGTCACCGCCCCACCGTGATCGTTCCTCAATTATTGCATTTTTCGGCCAAAAAACTAGAATTCCGCTCGATTACCATATTTTTGTGTGCCCCACGCCTTCCGAGTGGGCCGGGCCGCCGGACTCGGATCGCCTAAAAATGTTTCGGGCCATCAATTAGGACCTAAGGAACCATAGTCACCGCCTCGCCATGAACGTTCCTCATTTTTTGCATTTTTTGGCCAAAAAACTAGAATTCCGCCCGATTCCCATATTTTTGTGTGCTATCGCCCACGTCTTCCGAGTGGGTCGGGCCCCCCGGAGCCGGATCGCCTAAAAATTATCTGGACTATCAAATACGACCTAAGGAACCATAGTCACCGCCCCGCCATGATCGTTCCTAGTCTTTTGCATTTTTCAGCCAAAGAAGTAGAATTCCGCGCGATTTCCATATTTTCGTGTGCTTTAGCCCATGCCTTCCAAGGGGTCCCGGGAACCCCGAACCCCGATCGCCTAAAAATTTTCGGGCCATCAAATACGACCAAAGGAACCATAGTAACCACCCCGCCATGATCGTTCCTCATTTTTTGCGTTTTTCGGCCAAACAACTAGAATTCCGCGCGATTCCCATATTTTTGTGTGTTATAGCCCACGCCTTCCGAGTAGTCCCGGGACCTCTTATAGCCCACGCCTTCCGAGTAGTCCCGGGACCTCCGGACGCCTATCGCCTAATATTTTTCCGGACTATCAAATAAGACCAAAATAACCATAGTCACCGCCCTGCCAAGATCTTTCCACTTTTTTTGTATGTTACTGAAAAAGACCTAGAATTTCGCACGATTCCCATATTTTCGTGTGCTATACCCACGCATTCCGAGTGGTCCCAAGAGCCGCGGACCCCGATCGCCTAAAAATTTTCCGGGCAATCAAATACGACCTAAGGAACCATAGTATCCGCCCCGCCATGATCGTTCCTTATTTTTTGCGTTTTTCGGCCAAACAACTAGAGTTCCGCGCGATACCCATATTTTTGTGTGTTATAGCCCACACCTTCCGAGTGGTCCCGGGACCTCCGGACCCCTATCGCCTAAAATTTTTCCGGACTATCAAATACGACCTAAGGAACCATAGTATCCGCCCCGCTATGATCGTTCCTCATTTTTTGCGTTTTTCGGCCAAACAACTAGAATTCCGCGCGATCCCATATTTTTGTGTGTTATAGCCCATGCTTTCCGAGTGGTCCCGAGTCTCCGGACCCCTATCGCCTAAAAATTTTTCCGGACTATCAAATAAGACCTAAGGAACCATAGTCACCGTCCAGCCATGATTGTTCCTAGTTTTTTCCGTTTTTCGGCCAAAAAACTAGAATTCCGCGCGATTCCCATATTTTCATGTCCTATAGCCCACGCCTTCCAAGTGAACCCGGGAACTCCGGACCCCTATCGCCTAAAATTTTTCCGGACTATCAAATACAACCTAAGGAACCATAGTCACTGCCCAGCCATGATCATTCCTCATTTGTTGCGTTTTTCAGCCAAAAAACTAGAATTCCGCCCGATTACAATATTTTCTGTGCTATTGCCCACCCTTCCAAGTGGTTCCGGGACCCCCGGACCCCGATCGCCTAAAATTTTTCCGGGCCGTCAAATACGACCTAAGGAACCATAGTAACCGCCCCGCCATCATCGTTTCTCATATTTTGCATTTTTCGGCCAAAAGACTAGAATTACGCCCGATTCCCATATTTTCGTGTGCTATACCCACGCCTTCCAAGTGGTCCGGGGAGCCGCAGACCCCGATCGCCTAAAATTTTTCCGGACTTTCAAATACGACCTAAGGTACCATAGTCACCGCCCCACCATGATCGTTCCAAATGCTTTGCATTTTTCGGCCAAAAAGCTAGAACTCCGCGCGATTTGCATATTTTCGTGTGCTATAACTTACGCCTTCCGAGTGGTCCCGCGAGCGGTGGAGCCCGATCGCCTAAAATTTTCCGGGAAATCAAATACGACCTAAGGAACCATAGTCACCGCCCCGCCGTGATCGTTCCTCAATTATTGCGTTTTTCGGCCAAAAAACTAGAATTCCGCTCGATTACCATATTTTTGTGTGCCCCACGCCTTCCGAGTGGGCCGGGCCGCCGGACTCGGATCGCCTAAAAACGTTTCGGGCCATCAATTAGGACCTAAGGAACCATAGTCACCGCCTCGCCATGATCGTTCCTCATTTTTTGCATTTTTTGGCCAAAAAACTAGAATTCCGCCCGATTCCCATATTTTTGTGTGCTATCGCCCACGTCTTCCGAGTGGGTCGGGCCCCCCGGAGCCGGATCGCCTAAAAATTTTCTGGACTATCAAATACGACCTAAGGAACCATAGTCACCGCCCCGCCATGATCGTTCCTAGTCTTTTGCGTTTTTCAGCCAAAGAAGTAGAATTCCGCGCGATTTCCATATTTTCGTGTGCTTTAGCCCACGCCTTCCAAGGGGTCCCGGGAACCCCGAACCCCGATCGCCTAAAAATTTTCCGGGCCATCAAATACGACCTAAGGAACCATAGTAACCACCCCGCCATGATCGTTCCTCATTTTTTGCGTTTTTCGGCCAAATAACTAGAATTCCGCGCGATTCCCATATTTTTGTGTGTTATAGCCCACGCCTTCCGAGTGGTCCCGGGACCTCTTATAGCCCACGCCTTCCGAGTAGTCCCGGGACCTCCGGACGCCTATCGCCTAATATTTTTCCGGACTATCAAATAAGACCAAAATAACCATAGTCACCGCCCTGCCAAGATCTTTCCACTTTTTTTGTATGTTACTGAAAAAGACCTAGAATTTCGCACGATTCCCATATTTTCGTGTGCTATACCCACGCATTCCGAGTGGTCCCAAGAGCCGCGGACCCCGATCGCCTAAAAATTTTCCGGGCAATCAAATACGACCTAAGGAACCATAGTATCCGCCCCACCATGATCGTTCCTTATTTTTTGCGTTTTTCGGCCAAACAACTAGAGTTCCGCGCGATACCCATATTTTTGTGTGTTATAGCCCACACCTTCCGAGTGGTCTCGGGACCTCCGGACCCCTATCGCCTAAAATTTTTCCGGACTATCAAATACGACCTAAGGAACCATAGTATCCGCCCCGCTATGATCGTTCCTCATTTTTTGCGTTTTTCGGCCAAACAACTAGAATTCCGCGCGATTCCCATATTTTCATGTCCTATAGCCCACGCCTTCCAAGTGAACCCGGGAACTCCGGACCCCTATCGCCTAAAATTTTTCCGGACTATCAAATACAACCTAAGGAACCATAGTCACTGCCCAGCCATGATCATTCCTCATTTGTTGCGTTTTTCAGCCAAAAAACTAGAATTCCGCCCGATTACAATATTTTCTGTGCTATTGCCCACCCTTCCAAGTGGTTCCGGGACCCCCGGACCCCGATCGCCTAAAATTTTTCCGGGCCGTCAAATACGACCTAAGGAACCATAGTAACCGCCCCGCCATCATCGTTTCTCATATTTTGCATTTTTCGGCCAAAAGACTAGAATTACGCCCGATTCCCATATTTTCGTGTGCTATACCCACGCCTTCCAAGTGGTCCGGGGAGCCGCGGACCCCGATCGCCTAAAATTTTTCCGGACTATCAAATACGACCTAAGGTACCATAGTCACCGCCCCACCATGATCGTTCCAAATGCTTTGCATTTTTCGACCAAAAAGCTAGAACTCCGCGCGATTTGCATATTTTCGTGTGCTATAACTTACGCCTTCCGAGTGGTCCCGCGAGCCGTGGACCCCGATCGCCTAAAATTTTCCGGGGAATCAAATACGACCTAAGGAACCATAGTCACCGCCCCGCCGTGATCGTTCCTCAATTATTGCGTTTTTCGGCCAAAAAACTAGAATTCCGCTCGATTACCATATTTTTGTGTGCCCCACGCCTTCCGAGTGGGCCGGGCCGCCGGACTCGGATCGCCTAAAAACGTTTCGGGCCATCAATTAGGACCTAAGGAACCATAGTCACCGCCTCGCCATGATCGTTCCTCATTTTTTGCATTTTTTGGCCAAAAAACTAGAATTCCGCCCGATTCCCATATTTTTGTGTGCTATCGCCCACGTCTTCCGAGTGGGTCGGGCCCCCGGAGCCGGATCGCCTAAAAATTTTCTGGACTATCAAATACGACCTAAGGAACCATAGTCACCGCCCCGCCATGATCGTTCCTAGTCTTTTGCGTTTTTCAGCCAAAAAAGTAGAATTCCGCGCGATTTCCATATTTTCGTGTGCTTTAGCCCACGCCTTCCAAGGGGTCCCGGGAACCCCGAACCCCGATCGCCTAAAAAATTTCCGGGCCATCAAATACGACCAAAGGAACCATAGTAACCACCCCGCCATGATCGTTCCACATTTTTTGCGTTTTTCGGCCAAACAACTAGAATTCCGCGTGATTCCCATATTTTTGTGTGTTATAGCCCACGCCTTCCGAGTGGTCCCGGGACCTCTTATAGCCCACGCCTTCCGAGTAGTCCCGGGACCTCCGGACGCCTATCGCCTAATATTTTTCCGGACTATCAAATAAGACCAAAATAACCATAGTCACCGCCCTGCCAACATCTTTCCACTTTTTTTGTATGTTACTGAAAAAGACCTAGAATTTCGCACGATTCCCATATTTTCGTGTGCTATACCCACGCATTCCGAGTGGTCCCAAGAGCCGCGGACCCCGATTGCCTAAAAATTTTCCGGGCAATCAAATACGACCTAAGGAACCATAGTATCCGCCCCGCCATGATCGTTCCTTATTTTTTGCGTTTTTCGGCCAAACAACTAGAGTTCCGCGTGATACCCATATTTTTGTGTGTGTGTTATAGCCCACACCTTCCGAGTGGTCCCGGGACCTCCGGACCCCTATCGCCT
The DNA here is from genome assembly GCF_000390325.3 of Nicotiana tomentosiformis. Classification (NCBI taxonomy): domain Eukaryota; kingdom Viridiplantae; phylum Streptophyta; class Magnoliopsida; order Solanales; family Solanaceae; genus Nicotiana; species Nicotiana tomentosiformis. The sequence continues at coordinate 45,688 of NW_027174830.1, forward strand.
AAAATTTTTCCGGACTATCAAATACGACCTAAGGAACCATAGTATCCGCCCCGCTATGATCGTTCCTCATTTTTTGCGTTTTTCGGCCAAACAACTAGAATTCCGCGCGATCCCATATTTTTGTGTGTTATAGCCCATGCTTTCCGAGTGGTCCCGGGTCTCCGGACCCCTATCGCCTAAAATTTTTCCGGACTATCAAATAAGACCTAAGGAACCATAGTCACCGTCCAGCCATGATTGTTCCTAGTTTTTTCCGTTTTTCGGCCAAAAAACTAGAATTCCGCGCGATTCCCATATTTTCATGTCCTATAGCCCACGCCTTCCAAGTGAACCCGGGAACTCCGGACCCCTATCGCCTAAAATTTTTCCGGACTATCAAATACAACCTAAGGAACCATAGTCACTGCCCAGCCATGATCATTCCTCATTTGTTGCGTTTTTCAGCCAAAAAACTAGAATTCCGCCCGATTACAATATTTTCTGTGCTATTGCCCACCCTTCCAAGTGGTTCCGGGACCCCCGGACCCCGATCGCCTAAAATTTTTCCGGGCCGTCAAATACGACCTAAGGAACCATAGTAACCGCCCCGCCATCATCGTTTCTCATATTTTGCATTTTTCGGCCAAAAGACTAGAATTACGCCCGATTCCCATATTTTCGTGTGCTATACCCACGCCTTCCAAGTGGTCGGGGGAGCCGCGGACCCCGATCGCCTAAAATTTTTCCGGACTATCAAATACGACCTAAGGTACCATAGTCACTGCCCCACCATGATCGTTCCAAATGCTTTGCATTTTTCGGCCAAAAAGCTAGAACTCCGCGCGATTTGCATATTTTCGTGTGCTATAACTTACGCCTTCCGAGTGGTCCCGCGAGCCGTGGACCCCGATCGCCTAAAATTTTCCGGGGAATCAAATACGACCTAAGGAACCATAGTCACCGCCCCGCCGTGATCGTTCCTCAATTATTGCGTTTTTCGGCCAAAAAACTAGAATTCCGCTCGATTACCATATTTTTGTGTGCCCCACGCCTTCCGAGTGGGCCGGGCCGCCGGACTCGGATCGCCTAAAAACGTTTCGGGCCATCAATTAGGACCTAAGGAACCATAGTCACCGCCTCGCCATGATCGTTCCTCATTTTTTGCATTTTTTGGCCAAAAAACTAGAATTCCGCCCGATTCCCATATTTTTGTGTGCTATCGCCCACGTCTTCCGAGTGGGTCGGGCCCCCGGAGCCGGATCGCCTAAAAATTTTCTGGACTATCAAATACGACCTAAGGAACCATAGTCACCGCCCCTCCATGATCGTTCCTAGTCTTTTGCGTTTTTCAGCCAAAAGAATAGAATTCCGCGCGATTTCCATATTTTCGTGTGCTTTAGCCCACGCCTTCCAAGGGGTCCCGGGAACCCCGAACCCCGATCGCCTAAAAAATTTCCGGGCCATCAAATACGACCAAAGGAACCATAGTAACCACCCCGCCATGATCGTTCCTCATTTTTTGCGTTTTTCGGCCAAACAACTAGAATTCCGCGCGATTCCCATATTTTTGTGTGTTATAGCCCACGCCTTCCGAGTGGTCCCGGGACCTCTTATAGCCCACGCCTTCCGAGTAGTCCCGGGACCTCCGGACGCCTATCGCCTAATATTTTTCCGGACTATCAAATAAGACCAAAATAACCATAGTCACCGCCCTGCCAAGATCTTTCCACATTTTTTGTATGTTACTGAAAAAGACCTAGAATTTCGCACGATTCCCATATTTTCGTGTGCTATACCCACGCATTCCGAGTGGTCCCAAGAGCCGCGGACCCCGATCGCCTAAAAATTTTTCGGGCAATCAAATACGACCTAAGGAACCATAGTATCCGCCCCACCATGATCGTTCCTTATTTTTTGCGTTTTTCGGCCAAACAACTAGAGTTCCGCGCGATACCCATATTTTTGTGTGTTATAGCCCACACCTTCCGAGTGGTCCCGGGACCTCCGGACCCCTATCGCCTAAAATTTTTCCGGACTATCAAATACGACCTAAGGAACCATAGTATCCGCCCCGCTATGATCGTTCCTCATTTTTTGCGTTTTTCGGCCAAACAACTAGAATTCCGCGCGATCCCATATTTTTGTGTGTTATAGCCCATGCTTTCCGAGTGGTCCCGGGTCTCCGGACCCCTATCGCCTAAAATTTTTCCGGACTATCAAATAAGACCTAAGGAACCATAGTCACCGTCCAGCCATGATTGTTCCTAGTTTTTTCCGTTTTTCGGCCAAAAAACTAGAATTCCGCGCGATTCCCATATTTTCATGTCCTATAGCCCACGCCTTCCAAGTGAACCCGGGAACTCCGGACCCCTATCGCCTAAAATTTTTCCGGACTATCAAATACAACCTAAGGAACCATAGTCACTGCCCAGCCATGATCATTCCTCATTTGTTGCGTTTTTCAGCCAAAAAACTAGAATTCCGCCCGATTACAATATTTTCTGTGCTATTGCCCACCCTTCCAAGTGGTTCCGGGACCCCCGGACCCCGATCGCCTAAAATTTTTCCGGGCCGTCAAATACGACCTAAGGAACCATAGTAACCGCCCCGCCATCATCGTTTCTCATATTTTGCATTTTTCGGCCAAAAGACTAGAATTACGCCCGATTCCCATATTTTCGTGTGCTATACCCACGCCTTCCAAGTGGTCCGGGGAGCCGCGGACCCCGATCGCCTAAAATTTTTCCGGACTATCAAATACGACCTAAGGTACCATAGTCACCGCCCCACCATGATCGTTCCAAATGCTTTGCATTTTTCGGCCAAAAAGCTAGAACTCCGCGCGATTTGCATATTTTCGTGTGCTATAACTTACGCCTTCCGAGTGGTCCCGCGAGCCGTGGACCCCGATCGCCTAAAATTTTCCGGGGAATCAAATACGACCTAAGGAACCATAGTCACCGCCCCGCCGTGATCGTTCCTCAATTATTGCGTTTTTCGGCCAAAAAACTAGAATTCCGCTCGATTACCATATTTTTGTGTGCCCCACGCCTTCCGAGTGGGCCGGGCCGCCGGACTCGGATCGCCTAAAAACGTTTCGGGCCATCAATTAGGACCTAAGGAACCATAGTCACCGCCTCGCCATGATCGTTCCTCATTTTTTGCATTTTTTGGCCAAAAACCTATAATTTAGCCCGATTCCCATATTTTTGTGTGCTATCGCCCACGCCTTCCGAGTGGGTCGGGCCCCCGGAGCCGGATCGCCTAAAAATTTTCTGGACTATCAAATACGACCTAAGGAACCATAGTCACCGCCCCGCCATGATCGTTCCTAGTCTTTTGCGTTTTTCAGCCAAAAGAATAGAATTCCGCGCGATTTCCATATTTTCGTGTGCTTTAGCCCACGCCTTCCAAGGGGTCCCGGGAACCCCGAACCCCGATCGCCTAAAAAATTTCCGGGCCATCAAATACGACCAAAGGAACCATAGTAACCACCCCGCCATGATCGTTCCTCATTTTTTGCGTTTTTCGGCCAAACAACTAGAATTCCGCGCGATTCCCATATTTTTGTGTGTTATAGCCCACGCCTTCCGAGTGGTCCCGGGACCTCTTATAGCCCACGCCTTCCGAGTAGTCCCGGGACCTCCGGACGCCTATCGCCTAATATTTTTCCGGACTATCAAATAAGACCAAAATAACCATAGTCACCGCCCTGCCAAGATCTTTCCACTTTTTTTGTATGTTACTGAAAAAGACCTAGAATTTCGCACGATTCCCATATTTTCGTGTGCTATACCCACGCATTCCGAGTGGTCCCAAGAGCCGCGGACCCCGATCGCCTAAAAATTTTCCGGGCAATCAAATACGACCTAAGGAACCATAGTATCCGCCCCACCATGATCGTTCCTTATTTTTTGCGTTTTTCGGCCAAACAACTAGAGTTCCGCGCGATACCCATATTTTTGTGTGTTATAGCCCACACCTTCCGAGTGGTCCTGGGACCTCCGGACCCCTATCGCCTAAAATTTTTCCGGACTATCAAATACGACCTAAGGAACTATAGTATCCGCCCCGCTATGATCGTTCCTCATTTTTTGCGTTTTTCGGCCAAACAACTAGAATTCCGCGCGATCCCATATTTTTGTGTGTTATAGCCCATGCTTTCCGAGTGGTCCCGGGTCTCCGGACCCCTATCGCCTAAAATATTTCCGGACTATCAAATAAGACCTAAGGAACCATAGTCACCGTCCAGCCATGATTGTTCCTAGTTTTTTCCGTTTTTCGGCCAAAAAACTAGAATTCCGCGCGATTCCCATATTTTCATGTCCTATAGCCCACGCCTTCCAAGTGAACCCGGGAACTCCGGACCCCTATCGCCTAAAATTTTTCCGGACTATCAAATACAACCTAAGGAACCATAGTCACTGCCCAGCCATGATCATTCCTCATTTGTTGCGTTTTTCAGCCAAAAAACTAGAATTCCGCCCGATTACAATATTTTCTGTGCTATTGCCCACCCTTCCAAGTGGTTCCGGGACCCCCGGACCCCGATCGCCTAAAATTTTTCCGGGCCGTCAAATACGACCTAAGGAACCATAGTAACCGCCCCGCCATCATCGTTTCTCATATTTTGCATTTTTCGGCCAAAAGACTAGAATTACGCCCGATTCCCATATTTTCGTGTGCTATACCCACGCCTTCCAAGTGGTCCGGGGAGCCGCGGACCCCGATCGCCTAAAATTTTTCCGGACTATCAAACACGACCTAAGGTACCATAGTCACCGCCCCACCATGATCGTTCCAAATGCTTTGCATTTTTCGGCCAAAAAGCTAGAACTCCGCGCGATTTGCATATTTTCGTGTGCTATAACTTACGCCTTCCGAGTGGTCCCGCGAGCCGTGGACCCCGATCGCCTAAAATTTTCCGGGGAATCAAATACGACCTAAGGAACCATAGTCACCGCCCCGCCGTGATCGTTCCTCAATTATTGCGTTTTTCGGCCAAAAAACTAGAATTCCGCTCGATTACCATATTTTTGTGTGCCCCACGCCTTCCGAGTGGGCCGGGCCGCCAGACTCGGATCGCCTAAAAACGTTTCGGGCCATCAATTAGGACCTAAGGAACCATAGTCACCGCCTCGCCATGATCGTTGCTCATTTTTTGCATTTTTTGGCCAAAAAACTAGAATTTCGCCCGATTCCCATATTTTTGTGTGCTATCGCCCACGCCTTCCAAGTGAACCCGGGAACTCCGGACCCCTATCGCCTAAAATTTTTCCGGACTATCAAATACGACCTAAGGAACCATAGTCACCGCCCAGCCATGATCATTCCTCATTTGTTGCATTTTTCGGCCAAAAAACTAGAATTCCGCCCGATTACAATATTTTTCTGTGCTATTGCCCACCCTTCCAAGTGGTTCCGGGACCCCCGGACCCCGATCGCCTAAAATTTTTCCAGGCCGTCAAATAGGACATAAGGAACCATAGTAACCGCCCCGCCATCATCGTTTCTAATTTTATGCATTTTTCGGCCAAAAAACTAGAATTACGCCCGATTCCCATATTTTCGTGTGCTATACCCACGCATTCCAAGTGGTCCGGGGAGCTGCGGACCCCGATCGCCTAAAATATTTCCGGACTATCATATACGACCTAAGGTACCATAGTCACCGCCCCACCATGATCGTTACAAATGCTTTGCATTTTTCGGCCAAAAACTAGAACT
>NW_027174831.1:0-51000 GCF_000390325.3 Nicotiana tomentosiformis
TCTGCAAACTCAGCCGCTGCTTGAGCAGCAGAGGTAGCATCCTTAAATTTCATGTTCCAATTCTACCTGCCAACAGAAAAATTACAATTACCATCTCCAGGAAATGATTGCCCATGTTCCAACCTTTCATATTTGAAACCTAAGTGGCATGAACCACCATCATCAACACAATATTGCCTTGAATGTTCTACAATAGCTCTGGCAGCTAGGTTTGCATGTTCTGCAAACTCAGCCGCTGCTTGAGCAGCAGAGGTAGCATCCTTAAATTTCATGTTCCAATTTTGCCTGCCAACTAAAAAATTACCATTACCATCTCCATGAAATGATTGCCCATATTCCAACCTTTCATCCTTGAAACCTAAGTGGCATGAACCACCATTATCAATACAATATTGCCTTGAAAGTTCTACAACAGCTGTGGCAGCTAGGCTTGCATGATCTGCAAACTCAGCCGCTGCTTGAGCAGCAGATGTAGCATCCTTAAATTTCATGTTCCAATTTTACCTGCCAACAGGAAAATTACAATTACCATCTCCAAGAAATGATTGCCCATGTTCCAACCTTTCATATTTGAAACCTAAGTGGCATGAACCACCATCATCAACACAAAATTGCTTTGAAAGTTCTACAACAGCTCTGGCAGCTAGGATTGCATGTTCTGCAAACTCTGCCGCTGCTTGAGCAGCAGAGGTAGCATCCTTAAATTTCATGTTCCAATTCTACTTGCCAACAGAAAAATTACCATTACCATATGCATGAAATGATTGCCCATGTTCCATCCTTTCATCCTTGAAACCTAAGTGGCATGAACCACCATTATGAACACAATATTGCCTTGAAAGTTCTACAACAGCTCTGGCAGCTTGGCTTGAATGTTCTGCAAACTCAGCAGCAGAGGTAGCATCCTTAAATTTCATGTTCCAATTCTACTTGCCAACAGAAAAATTACCATTACCATATGCATGAAATGATTGCCCATGTTCCATCCTTTCATCCTTGAAACCTAAGTGGCATGAACCACCATTATGAACACAATATTGCCTTGAAAGTTCTACAACAGCTCTGGCAGCTTGGCTTGCATGTTCTGCAAACTCAGCAGTAGAGGTAGCATCCTTAAATTTCATGTTCCAATTCTGCCTGCCAACTGAAAAATTACCATTACCATCTCCAGGAAATCATTGCCCATGTTCCAACCTTTCATCTTTGAAACATAAGTGGCATGAACCACCATCATCAACACAATATTGCATTGAAAGTTCTACAACAGCTCTGTCAGCTAGGCTTGCATGTTCTGCAAAATCAGCCGCTGCTTGAGCAACAGAGGTAGCATCCTTAAATTTCATGTTCCAATTCTGCCTGCCAACAGAAAAATTACTACAACAACATCCAGGAAATGATTGCCCATGTTCCAACCTTTCATCCTTGAAACCTAAGTGGTATGAACTACCATCATGAACATAATATTGCCTTGAAAGTTCTAACACAGCTCTGGCAGCTAGGCTTGCATGATCTGCAAAGTCAGCCGCAGCTTGAGCAGTAGAGGTAGCATCCTTAAATTTCATATTCCAATTCTACCTGCCAACAGAAAAATTACCATTACCATCTCCAGGAAATAATTGCCCATGTTCCAACCTTTCATCCTTGAAACCTAAGTGGCATGAACCACCATAATCAACACACTATTGCCTTTAAAGTTCTACAACAGCTCTGGCAGCTAGGCTTGCATATTCTGCAAACTCAGCCGCTGCTTGAGCAGCAGAGGTAGCATCCTTAAATTTCATGATCCAATTCTACCTGGCAACAGAAAAATTACAATTACCATCTCCAGGAAATGATTGCCCATGTTCCAACCTTTCATATTTGAAACCTAAGTGGCATGAACCACCATCATCAACACAATATTGCCTTGAAAGTTCTACAACATCTCTGGCAGCTAGGTTTGCATGTTCTGCAAACTCAGCCGCTGCTTGAGCAGCAGAGGTAGCATCCTTAAATTTCATGTTCCAATTTTGCCTGCCAACTGAAAAATTACCATTACCATCTCCAGGAAATGATTGCCCATGTTCCAACCTTTCATCCTTGAAACCTAAGTGGCATGAACCACCATTATCAACATAATATTGCCTTGAAAGTTCTACAACAGCTCTGGCAGCTAGGCTTGCATGCTCTGCAAACTCAGCCACCGCTTGAGCAGTAGATGTAGCACCCTTAAATTTCATGTTCCAATTCTACCTGCCAACAGAAAAATTACCATTACCATCTCCTGTAAATGATTGCCCATGTTCCAACCTTTCATCCTTGAAACCTAAGTGGCATGAACCACCATCATCAACACAATTTTGCCTTGAAAGTTCTACAACAGCTCTGGCAGCTAGGTTTGCATGTTCTGCAAACTCAGCCGCTGCTTGAGGAGCAGAGGTAGCATCCTTAAATTTCATGTTCCATTTTTGCCTGCCAACTGAAAAATTACCATTACCATCTCCATGAAATGATTGCCCATGTTCCAACCTTTCATCCTTGAAACCTAAGTGGCATGAACCACCATTATCAACACAATATTGCCTTGAAAGTTCTACAACAGCTCTGGCAGCTAGGCTTGCATGTTCTGCAAACTCAGCCGCTGCTTGAGCAGCAGAGGTAGCATCCTTAAATTTCATGTTCCAATTCTACCTGCCAACAGAAAAATTACAATTACCATCTCCAGGAAATGATTGCCCATGTTCCAACCTTTCATATTTGAAACCTAAGTGGCATGAACCACCATCATCAACACAATATTGCCTTGAAAGTTCTACAACAGCTCTGGCAGCTAGGTTTGCATATTCTGCAAACTCTGCCGCTGCTTGAGCAGCAGAGGTAGCATCCTTAAATTTCATGTTCCAATATTACCTGCCAACTGAAAAATTACCATTACCATCTCCAGGAAATGATTGCCCATGTTCCATCTTTCATACTTGAAACCTAAGTGGCATGAACCACCATTATCAACACAATATTGCCTTGAAAGTTCTACAACAGCTCTGGCAGCTAGGCTTGCATGTTCTGCAAACTCAGCCGCTGCTTGAGCAGCAGAGGTAGCATCCTTAAATTTCATGTTCCAATTCTGCCTGCCAACAGAAAAATTACCATTACCATCTCCAGGAAATGATTGCCCATGTTCCAACCTTTCATCCTTGAAACCTAAGTGGCATGAACCACCATCATCAACACAATATTGCCTTTAAAGTTCTACAACAGCTCTGGCAGCTAGGCTTGCATGTTCTGCAAACTCAGCCGCTGCTTGAGCAGTAGAGGTAGCATCCTTAAATTTCATGTTCCAATTCTACCTGCCAACAGAAAAATTACCATTACCATCTCCTGTAAATGATTGCCCATGTTCCAACCTTTCTTCCTTGAAACCTAAGTGGCATGAACCACCATTATCAACAACATATTGCCTTGAAAGTTCTACAACAGCTCTGGCAACTAGGTTTGCATGTTTTGCAAACTCAGCCGCTGCTTGAGCAGCAGAGGTAGCATCCTTAAATTTCATGTTCCAATTCTACCTGCCAACAGAAAAATTACCATTACCATATGCATGAAATGATTGCCCATGTTCCATCCTTTCATCCTTGAAACCTAAGTGGCATGAACCACCATTATGAACACAATATTGCCTTGAACGTTCTACAATAGCTCTGGCAGCTAGGCTTGCATGTTCTGCAAACTCAGCAGCAGAGGTAGCATCCTTAAATTTCATGTTCCAATTCTGCCTGCCAACTGAAAAATTACCATTACAATCTCCAGGAATTCATTGCCCATGTTCCAACATTTCATCTTTGAAACCTAAGTGGCATGAACCACCATCATCAACACAATATTGCCTTGAAAGTTCCACAACAGCTCTGGCAGCTAGGCTTGCATGTTCTGCAAAATCAGCCGGTTCTTGAGCAACAGAGGTAGCATCCTTAAATTTCATGTTAAAATTCTGCCTGCCAACAGAAAAATTACTACAACCACCTCCAGGAAATGATTGCCCATGTTCCAACCTTTCATCCTTGAAACCTAAGTGGTATGAACTACCATCATTAACATAATATTGCCTTGAAAGTTCTAACACAGCTCTGGCAGCTAGGCTTGCATGATCAGTAAAGTCAGCCGCAGCTTGAGCAGCAGAGGTAGCATCCTTAAATTTCATGTTCCAATTCTACCTGCCAACAGAAAAATTACCATTACCATATCCAGGAAATGATTGCCCATGTTCCAACCTTTCATCCTTGAAACCTAAGTGGCATGAACCACCATCATCAACACACTATTGTCTTTAAAGTTCTACAACAGCTCTGGCAGCTATGCTTGCATGTTCTGCAAACTCAGCCGCTGCTTGAGCAGCAGAGGTAGCATCCTTAAATTTCATGTTCCAATTCTGCCTGCCAACAAAAAAATTATCATCTCCAGGAAATGATTGCCCATGTTCCAACCTTTCATCCTTGAAACCTAAGTGGCATGAACCACCGACATCAACACAATATTGCCTTGAAAGTTCTACAACAGCTCTGGCAGCTAGGCCCTGCATGTTCTGTAAACTCAGCCACTGCTTGAGCGGCAGAGGTAGCATCCTTTAATTTCATGTTCCAATTCTGCCTGCCAAATGAAAAATTACCATTACCTTCACCAGGAAATTATTGCCCATGTTCCAACCTTTCATCCTTGAAACCTAAGTGGCATGAACCACTATTATCAACACAATATTGCCTTGAAAGTTCTACAACAGCTCTGGCAGCTAGGCTTGCATGTTCTGCAAACTCAGCCGCTGCTTGAGCAGCAGAGGTAGCATCCTTAAATTTCATGTTCCAATTCTACCTGCCAACAGAAAAATTACAATTACCATGTCCAGGAAATGATTGCCTATGTTCCAACCTTTCATCATTGAAACCTAAGTGGCATGAACCACCATCATCAACACAATATTGCCTTGAAAGTTCTACAACAGCTCTGGCAGCTAGGTTTGCATGTTCTGCAAACTCAGTCGCTGCTTGAGCAACAGAGGTAGCATCCTTAAATTTCATGTTCCAATTCTGCGTGCCAACAGAAAAATTACCATTACCATCTCCAGTAAATGATTGCCCATGTTCCAACCTTTCATTCTTGAAACCTAAGTGGCATGAACCACCATCATCAACACAATATTGCCTTGAAAGTTCTACAACAGCTTTGGCAGCTAGGCCTGCATGTTCTGCAAACTCAGCCGATGCTGGAGCAGCAGAGGTAGCATCCTTAAATTTCATGTTCTAATTCTACCTGCTAATAGAAAAATTACAATTACCATCTCCAGGAAATGATTGCCCATGTTCCAACCTTTCATCCTTGAAACGTAAGTGGCATGAACCACCATCATCAACACAATATTGCCTTGAAAGTTCTACAACAGCTCTGGCAGCTAGGCCTGCATGTTCTGTAAACACAGCCGCTGCTTGAGCGGCAGAGGTAGCATCCTTTAATTTCATGTTCCAATTCTTCCTGCCAACTGAAAAATTACCATTACCATCACCAGGAAATGATTGCCCATGTTCCAACCTTTCATCCTCGAAACCTAAGTGGCATGAACCACCATCATCAACACAATATTGCCTTGAAAGTTCTACAACAGCTCTGGCAGCTAGTTTTGCATGTTCTGCAAACTCAGCCGCTGCTTGAGCAGCAGAGGTAGCATCCTTAAATTTCATGTTCCAATTCTGCCTGCCAAAAGAAAAATTACCATTACCATCACCAGTAAATGATTTCCCATGTTCCAACTTTCATCCTTGAAACCTACGTGGCATGAACCACCATCATCAACACAATATTGCCTTGAAAGTTCTACAACAGCTCTGGCAGCTAGGCCTGCATGTTCTGCAAACTCAGCCGCTGCTTGAGCAGCAGAGGTAGCTTCCTTAAATTTCATGTTTCAATTCTACCTGCCAACAAAAGAATTACAATTACCATCTCCAGGAAATGATTGCCCATGTTCAAACCTTTCATCTTTGAAACCTAAGTGGCATGAACCACCATCATCAACACAATATTGCCTTGAAAGTTCTATAACAGATCTGGCAGCTAGGTTTGCATGTTCTGCAAACTCAACCGCTGCTTGAGCATCAGAGGTAGCATCCTTAAATTTCATGTTCCAATTCTGCCTGCCAACAGAAAAATTACCATTACCATCGCCAGTAAATAATTGCCCATGTTCCAACCTTTCATCCTTGAAACCTAAGTGGCATGAACCACCATCATCAACACAATATTGCCTTGAAAGTTCTACAACAGCTCTGGCAGCTAGGTTTGCATGTTCTGCAAACTAAAACCGCTGCTTGAGCAACAGAGGTAGCATTCTTAAATTTCATGTTCCAATTCTACCTGCCAACAGAAAAATTACAATTACCATCTCTAGGAAATGATTGCCCATGTTCCAACCTTTCATTCTTGAAACCTAAGTGGCATGAACCACCATCATCAACACAATATTGCCTTGAAAGTTCTACAACAGCTTTGGCAGCTAGGCCTGCATGTTCTGCAAACTCAGCCGATGCTGGAGCAGCAGAGGTAGCATCCTTAAATTTCATGTTCTAATTCTACCTGCTAATAGAAAAATTACAATTACCATCTCCAGGAAATGATTGCCCATGTTCCAACCTTTCATCCTTGAAACGTAAGTGGCATGAACCACCATCATCAACACAATATTGCCTTGAAAGTTCTACAACAGCTCTGGCAGCTAGGCCTGCATGTTCTGTAAACACAGCCGCTGCTTGAGCGGCAGAGGTAGCATCCTTTAATTTCATGTTCCAATTCTTCCTGCCAACTGAAAAATTACCATTACCATCACCAGGAAATGATTGCCCATGTTCCAACCTTTCATCCTCGAAACCTAAGTGGCATGAACCACCATCATCAACACAATATTGCCTTGAAAGTTCTACAACAGCTCTGGCAGCTAGTTTTGCATGTTCTGCAAACTCAGCCGCTGCTTGAGCAGCAGAGGTAGCATCCTTAAATTTCATGTTCCAATTCTGCCTGCCAAAAGAAAAATTACCATTACCATCACCAGTAAATGATTTCCCATGTTCCAACTTTCATCCTTGAAACCTACGTGGCATGAACCACCATCATCAACACAATATTGCCTTGAAAGTTCTACAACAGCTCTGGCAGCTAGGCCTGCATGTTCTGCAAACTCAGCCGCTGCTTGAGCAGCAGAGGTAGCTTCCTTAAATTTCATGTTTCAATTCTACCTGCCAACAAAAGAATTACAATTACCATCTCCAGGAAATGATTGCCCATGTTCAAACCTTTCATCTTTGAAACCTAAGTGGCATGAACCACCATCATCAACACAATATTGCCTTGAAAGTTCTATAACAGATCTGGCAGCTAGGTTTGCATGTTCTGCAAACTCAACCGCTGCTTGAGCATCAGAGGTAGCATCCTTAAATTTCATGTTCCAATTCTGCCTGCCAACAGAAAAATTACCATTACCATCGCCAGTAAATAATTGCCCATGTTCCAACCTTTCATCCTTGAAACCTAAGTGGCATGAACCACCATCATCAACACAATATTGCCTTGAAAGTTCTACAACAGCTCTGGCAGCTAGGCCTACATGTTCTGCAAACTAAAACCGCTGCTTGAGTAGCAGAGGTAGCATTCTTAAAGTTCATGTTCCAATTCTACCTGCCAACAGAAAAATTACAATTACCATCTCTAGGAAATGATTGCCCATGTTCCAACCTTTCATCTTTGAAACCTAAGTGGCATGAAAAACCATCATCAACACAATATTGCCTTGAAAGTTCTACAATAGCTCTGGCAGCTAAGCTTGCATGTTCTGCAAAATCAGCCGCTGCTTGAGCAACAGAGGTAGCATCCTTAAATTTCATGTTCCAATTCTGCCTGCAACCAGAAATATTACTACTTCCACCTCCAGGAAATGATTGCCCATGATCCAACCTTTCATACTTGAAACCTAAGTGGCATGAACTACCATCATCAACATAATATTGCCTTGAAAGTTCTACAACAGCTCTGGCAGCTAGGCTTGCATGTTCTGCAAAATCAGCCGCTGCTTGAGCAGCAGAGGTAGCATCCTTAAATTTCATGTTCCAATTGTGCCCGCCAACAGAAAGATTACTACTACCACCTCCAGGAAATGATTGCCCATGTTCCAACCATTCATCCTTGAAACCTAAGTGGCATGAACTACCATCATCAACATAATATTGCCTTGAAAGTTCTACAACAGCTCTGGCAGCTAGGCTTTCATGTTCTGCAAACTCAGCCGCTGCTTGAGCAGCAGAGGTAGCATCCTTAAATTTCATGTTCCAATTCTACAAGCCAATAGAAAAATTACCATTACCTTCTACAGGAAATGATTGCCCATGTTCCAACCTTTCAACCTTGAAACCTAAGTGGCATGAACCACCATTATAAACACAATATTGCCTTGAAAGTTCTACAACAGCTCTGGCAGCTAGGCTTGCATGTTCTGCAAACTCAGTCGCTGCTTGAGCAGCTAAGGTAGCATCATAAATTTCATGTTCCAATTCTTCCTGCCAACAGAAAAATTACCATTACCATCTCCAGGACATGATTGCCCATGTTCTAACCTTTCATCCTTGAAACCTAAGTGGCATGAACCACCATCATCAACACAATATTGCCTTGAAAGTTTTACAACAGCTCTGGCAGCTAGGCCACCATGTTCTGCAAATTCAGCCGCTGCTTGAGCAGCAGAGGTAGCATCCTTAAATTTCATGTTCTAATTCTGCCTGCCAATAGAAAATTTACCTTCTCCAGGAAATGATTGACCATGTTCCAACCTTTCATCCTTGAAACCTAAGTGGCATGAACCACCGACATCAACACAATATTGCCTTGAAAGTTCTACAACAGCTCTGGCAGCTAGGCCTGCATGTTCTATAAACTCAGCCGCTACTTGAGCGGCAGAGTTAGCATCCTTTAATTTCATGTTCCAATTCTGCCTGCCAACTGAAAAATTACCATTACCATCACCAGGAAATTATTGCCCATGTTCCAACCTTTCATCCTTGAAACCTAAGTGGCATGAACCACTATTATCAACACAATATTTCCTTGAAAGTTCTACAACAGCTCTGGCAGCTAGGCTTGCATGTTCCGCAAACTCAGCCGCTGCTTGAGCAGCAGAGGTTGCATCCTCAAATTTCATGTTCCAATTCTACATGCCAACAGAAAAATTACAATTACCATGTCCAGGAAATGATTGCCTACGATCCAACCTTTCATCATTGAAACCTAAGTGGCATGAACCACTATTATCAACACAATATTGCCTTGAAAGTTCTACAACAGCTCTGGCAGCTAGGGTTGCATGTTCTGCAAACTCAGCCGCTGCTGGAGCAGCAGAGGTAGCATCCTTAAATTTCATGTTCCAATTCTACCTGCCAACAGAAAAATTACCATTACCATCTTCAGGAAATGACTGCCCCTGTTCCAACCTTTTATCCTTGAAACCTAAGTGGCATGAACCACCATCATCAACACAATATTTCCTTGAAAGTTATACAACAGCTCTTGAGCTAGGCCTGCATGTTCTGCAAACTCAGCCGTTGCTTGAGCAGCAGAGGTAGCATCCTTAAATTTCATGTTCTAATTCTACCTGCCAACAGAAAAATTACCATTACCATCTCCAGGAAATGATTGCCCATGTTCCAACTTTTCATCCTTGAAACGTAAGTGGCATGAACCACCATCATCAACACAATATTGCCTTGAAAGTTCTACAACAGCTCTGGCAGCTAGGCCTGCATGTTCTGTAAACTCAGCCGCTGCTTGAGCGGCAGAGGTAGCATCCTTTAATTTCATGTTCCAATTCTGCCTGCCAACTGAAAAATTACCATTACCATCACCAGGAAATGATTGCCCATGTTCCAACCTTTCATCCTTGAAACCTAGGTGGCATGAACCACCATTATCAACACAATATTGCCTTAAAAGTTCTACAACAGCTCTGGCAGCTAGGCTTGCATGTTCTGCAAACTCAGCCGCTGCTTGAGCAGCAGAGGTAGCATCCTTAAATTTCATGTTCCAATTCTACCTGCCAACAGAAACATTACAATTACCATCTCCAGGAAATGATTGCCTATGTTCCAACCTTTCATCATTGAAACCTAAGTGGCATGAACCACCATCATCAACACAATATTGCCTTGAAAGTTCTACAACAGCTCTGGCAGCTAGGTTTGCATGTTCTGCAAACTCAACCGCTGCTTGAGCAGCAGAGGTAGCATCCTTAAATTTCATGTTCCAATTCTGCCTGCCAATAGAAAAATTACCAATACCATCTCTAGTAAATGATTGCCCATGTTCCAACCTTTCATCCTTTAAACCTAAGTGGCATGAACCTCCATCATCAACACAATATTGCCTTGAAAGTTCTACAACAGCTCTGGCAGCTAGGCCTGCATGTTCTGCAAACTCAGCCGCTTCTTGAGCAGCAGAGGTAGCATCCTTAAATTTCATGTTCCAATTTTACCTACCAACAGAAAAATTACAATTACCATCTCCAGGAAATGTTTGCCCATGTTCCAACCTTTCATCTTTGAAACCTAAGTGGCATGAACCACCATCATCAACACAATATTGCCTTGAAAGTTCTACAACAGCTCTGGCAGCTAGGCTTGCATGTTCTGCAAAATCAGTCGATGCATGAGCAACAGAGGTAGCATCCTTAAATTTCATGTTCCAATTCTGCCTGCCAACAGAAAAATTACTACTACCATCTCCAGGAAATGATTGCCCATGTTCCAACCTTTCATCCTTGAAACCTAAGTGCCATGAACTACCATCATCAACATAATATTGCCTTGAAAGTTCTACAACAGCTCTGGCAGCTAGGCTTGCATGTTCTGCAAACTCAGCCGCTGCTTGAGCAGCAGAGGTAGCATCCTTAAATTTCATGTTCCAATTCTATCTGCCAGCAGAAAAATTACCATTACCATCTCCAGGAAATGATTGCCCATGTTCCAACCTTTCATCCTTGAAACCTAAGTGGCATGAACCACCATCATCAATACAATATTGCCTTGAAAGTTTTACAACAGCTCTGGAAGCTAGGCTTGCATGTTCTGCAAACTCAGCCGCTGCTTGAGCACCAGAGGTAGCATCATAAATTTCATGTTCCAATTCTGCCTGCCAACAGAAAAATTACCATTACTATCTCCAGGAAATGATTGCCCATCTTCCAACCTTTCATCCTTGAAACCTAAGTGGCATGAACTACCATAATCAACATAATATTGCCTTGAAAGTTCTACAATAGCTCTGGCAGCTAGGCTTGCATGTTCTGCAAACTTAGCCGCTGCTTGAGCAGCAGAGGTAGCATCCTTAAATTTCATGTTCCAATTCTGCCTGCCAACAGAAAAATTACCATTACTATCTTCAGGAAATGATTGCCCATGTTCCAACCTTTCATCCTTGAAATCTAAGTGGCATGAACCACCATCATCAACTCACTATTGCCTTTAAAGTTCTACAATAGCTCTTGAGCTAGGCCTGCATGTTCTGCAAACTCAGCCGCTGCTTGAGCAGCAGAGGTAGCATCCTTAAATTTCATGTTCCAATTCTACCTGCCAACAGAAAAATTACCATTACCATCTTCAGGAAATGACTGCCCCTGTTCCAACCTTTTATCCTTGAAACCTAAGTGGCATGAACCACCATCATCAACACAATATTTCCTTGAAAGTTATACAACAGCTCTTGAGCTAGGCCTGCATGTTCTGCAAACTCAGCCGTTGCTTGAGCAGCAGAGGTAGCATCCTTAAATTTCATGTTCCAATTCTACCTGCCAACAGAAAAATTACCATTACCATCTCCAGGAAATGATTGCCCATGTTCCGACCTTTCATCCTTGAAACCTAAGTGGCATGAACCACCATCATCAACACAATATTTCCTTGAAAGTTCTACAACAGCTCTGGTAGCTAGGCTTGCATGTTCTGCAAACTCAGCCGCTGCTTGAGCAGCAGAGGTAGCATCGTAAATTTCATGTTCAAATTCTGCCTGCCAACAGAAAAATTACCATTACCATCTCCAGGAAATGATTGCCATGTTCTAACCTTTCATCCTTGAAACCTAAGTGGCCTGAACCACCATCATCAACACAATATTTCCTTGAATGTTCTACAATAGCTGTGGCAGCTAGGCCACCATGTTCTGCAAACTCAGCCACTGCTTGAGCAGCAGAGGTAGCATCCTTAAATTTCATGTTCCAATTCTACCTGCCAACAAAAAATTTACAATTACCATCTCCAGGAAATGATTGCCCATGTTCCAACCTTTCATCCTTGAAACCTAAGTGGCATGAACCACCATCATCAACACATTATTGTCTTTAAAGTTCTACAACAGCTCTGGCAGCTAGGCTTGCATGTTCTGCAAACTCAGCCGCTGCTTGAGCAGCAGAGGTAGCATCCTTAAATTTCATGTTCCAATTCTGCCTGCCAACAAAAAAATTATCATCTCCAGGAAATGATTGCCCATGTTCCAACCTTTCATCCTTGAAACCTAAGTGGCATGAACCACCAACATCAACACAATATTGCCTTGAAAGTTCTACAACAGCTCTGGCAGCTAGGCCTGCATGTTCTGTAAACTCAGCCGCTGCTTGAGCGGCAGAGGTAGCATCCTTTAATTTCATGTTCCAATTCTGCCTGCCAAATGAAAAATTACCATTACCTTCACCAGGAAATTATTGCCCATGTTCCAACCTTTCATCCTTGAAACCTAAGTGGCATGAACCACTATTATCAACACAATATTGCCTTGAAAGTTCTACAACAGCTCTGGCAGCTAGGCTTGCATGTTCTGCAAACTCAGCCGCTGCTTGAGCAGCAGAGGTAGCATCCTTAAATTTCATGTTCCAATTCTACCTGCCAACAGAAAAATTACAATTACCATCTCCAGGAAATCATTGCCCATGTTCCAACCTTTCATCTTTGAAACCTAAGTGGCATGAACCACCATCATCAACACAATATTGCCTTGAAAGTTCTACAACAGCTCCGGCAGCTAGGCTTGCATGTTCTGCAAAATCAGCCGCTGCTTGAGCAACAGAGGTAGCATCCTTAAATTTCATGTTCCAATTCTGCGTGCCAACAGAAAAATTACCATTACCATCTCCAGTAAATGATTGCCCATGTTCCAACCTTTCATTCTTGAAACCTAAGTGGCATGAACCACCATCATCAACACAATATTGCCTTGAAAGTTCTACAACAGCTTTGGCAGCTAGGCCTGCATGTTCTGCAAACTCAGCCGATGCTGGAGCAGCAGAGGTAGCATCCTTAAATTTCATGTTCTAATTCTACCTGCTAATAGAAAAATTACAATTACCATCTCCAGGAAATGATTGCCCATGTTCCAACCTTTCATCCTTGAAACGTAAGTGGCATGAACCACCATCATTAACACAATATTGCCTTGAAAGTTCTACAACAGCTCTGGCAGCTAGGCCTGCATGTTCTGTAAACACAGCCGCTGCTTGAGCGGCAGAGGTAGCATCCTTTAATTTCATGTTCCAATTCTGCCTGCCAACTGAAAAATTACCATTACCATCACCAGGAAATGATTGCCCATGTTCCAACCTTTCATCCTCGAAACCTAAGTGGCATGAACCACCATCATCAACACAATATTGCCTTGAAAGTTCTACAACAGCTCTGGCAGCTAGTTTTGCATATTCTGCAAACTCAGCCGCTGCTTGAGCAGCAGAGGTAGCATCCTTAAATTTCATGTTCCAATTCTGCCTGCCAAAAGAAAAATTACCATTACCATCACCAGTAAATGATTTCCCATGTTCCAACTTTCATCCTTGAAACCTACGTGGCATGAACCACCATCATCAACACAATATTGCCTTGAAAGTTCTACAACAGCTCTGGCAGCTAGGCCTGCATGTTCTGCAAACTCAGCCGCTGCTTGAGCAGCAGAGGTAGCTTCCTTAAATTTCATGTTTCAATTCTACCTGCCAACAAAAGAATTACAATTACCATCTCCAGGAAATGATTGCCCATGTTCAAACCTTTCATCTTTGAAACCTAAGTGGCATGAACCACCATCATCAACACAATATTGCCTTGAAAGTTCTATAACAGATCTGGCAGCTAGGTTTGCATGTTCTGCAAACTCAGCCGCTGCTTGAGCATCAGAGGTAGCATCCTTAAATTTCATGTTCCAATTCTGCCTGCCAACAGAAAAATTACCATTACCATCGCCAGTAAATAATTGCCCATGTTCCAACCTTTCATCCTTGAAACCTAAGTGGCATGAACCACCATCATCAACACAATATTGCCTTGAAAGTTCTACAACAGCTCTGGCAGCTAGGCCTACATGTTCTGCAAACTAAAACCGCTGCTTGAGTAGCAGAGGTAGCATTCTTAAAGTTCATGTTCCAATTCTACCTGCCAACAGAAAAATTACAATTACCATCTCTAGGAAATGATTGCCCATGTTCCAACCTTTCATCTTTGAAACCTAAGTGGCATGAAAAACCATCATCAACACAATATTGCCTTGAAAGTTCTACAATAGCTCTGGCAGCTAAGCTTGCATGTTCTGCAAAATCAGCCGCTGCTTGAGCAACAGAGGTAGCATCCTTAAATTTCATGTTCCAATTCTGCCTGCCAACAGAAATATTACTACTTCCACCTCCAGGAAATGATTGCCCATGTTCCAACCTTTCATACTTGAAACCTAAGTGGCATGAACTACCATCATCAACATAATATTGCCTTGAAAGTTCTACAACAGCTCTGGCAGCTAGGCTTGCATGTTCTGCAAAATCAGCCGCTGCTTGAGCAGCAGAGGTAGCATCCTTAAATTTCATGTTCCAATTGTGCCCGCCAACAGAAAGATTACTACTACCACCTCCAGGAAATGATTGCCCATGTTCCAACCATTCATCCTTGAAACCTAAGTGGCATGAACTACCATCATCAACATAATATTGCCTTGAAAGTTCTACAACAGCTCTGGCAGCTAGGCTTTCATGTTCTGCAAACTCAGCCGCTGCTTGAGCAGCAGAGGTAGCATCCTTAAATTTCATGTTCCAATTCTACAAGCCAATAGAAAAATTACCATTACCTTCTACAGGAAATGATTGCCCATGTTCCAACCTTTCAACCTTGAAACCTAAGTGGCATGAACCACCATTATAAACACAATATTGCCTTGAAAGTTCTACAACAGCTCTGGCAGCTAGGCTTGCATGTTCTGCAAACTCAGTCGCTGCTTGAGCAGCTAAGGTAGCATCATAAATTTCATGTTCCAATTCTTCCTGCCAACAGAAAAATTACCATTACCATCTCCAGGACATGATTGCCCATGTTCTAACCTTTCATCCTTGAAACCTAAGTGGCATGAACCACCATCATCAACACAATATTGCCTTGAAAGTTTTACAACAGCTCTGGCAGCTAGGCCACCATGTTCTGCAAATTCAGCCGCTGCTTGAGCAGCAGAGGTAGCATCCTTAAATTTCATGTTCTAATTCTGCCTGCCAATAGAAAATTTACCTTCTCCAGGAAATGATTGCCCATGTTCCAACCTTTCATCCTTGAAACCTAAGTGGCATGAACCACCGACATCAACACAATATTGCCTTGAAAGTTCTACAACAGCTCTGGCAGCTAGGCCTGCATGTTCTGTAAACTCAGCCGCTACTTGAGCGGCAGAGTTAGCATCCTTTAATTTCATGTTCCAATTCTGCCTGCCAACTGAAAAATTACCTTTACCATCACCAGGAAATTATTGCCCATGTTCCAACCTTTCATCCTTGAAACCTAAGTGGCATGAACCACTATTATCAACACAATATTTCCTTGAAAGTTCTACAACAGCTCTGGCAGCTAGGCCTGCATGTTCTGTAAACTCAGCCGCTGCTTGAGCGGCAGAGGTAGCATCCTTTAATTTCATGTTCCAATTCTGCCTGCCAACTGAAAAATTACCATTACCATCACCAGGAAATGATTGCCCATGTTCCAACCTTTCATCCTTGAAACCTAGGTGGCATGAACCACCATTATCAACACAATATTTCCTTAAAAGTTCTACAACAGCTCTGGCAGCTAGGCTTGCATGTTCTGCAAACTCAGCCGCTGCTTGAGCAGCAGAGGTAGCATCCTTAAATTTCATGTTCCAATTCTACCTGCCAACAGAAACATTACAATTACCATCTCCAGGAAATGATTGCCTATGTTCCAACCTTTCATCATTGAAACCTAAGTGGCATGAACCACCATCATCAACACAATATTGCCTTGAAAGTTCTACAACAGCTCTGGCAGCTAGGTTTGCATGTTCTGCAAACTCAACCGCTGCTTGAGCAGCAGAGGTAGCATCCTTAAATTTCATGTTCCAATTCTGCCTGCCAATAGAAAAATTACCAATACCATCTCTAGTAAATGATTGCCCATGTTCCAACCTTTCATCCTTTAAACCTAAGTGGCATGAACCTCCATCATCAACACAATATTGCCTTGAAAGTTCTACAACAGCTCTGGCAGCTAGGCCTGCATGTTCTGCAAACTCAGCCGCTTCTTGAGCAGCAGAGGTAGCATCCTTAAATTTCATGTTCCAATTTTACCTACCAACAGAAAAATTACAATTACCATCTCCAGGAAATGATTGCCCATGTTCCAACCTTTCATCTTTGAAACCTAAGTGGCATGAACCACCATCATCAACACAATATTGCCTTGAAAGTTCTACAACAGCTCTGGCAGCTAGGCTTGCATGTTCTGCAAAATCAGTCGATGCATGAGCAACAGAGGTAGCATCCTTAAATTTCATGTTCCAATTCTGCCTGCCAACAGAAAAATTACTACTACCACCTCCAGGAAATGATTGCCCATGTTCCAACCTTTCATCCTTGAAACCTAAGTGCCATGAACTACCATCATCAACATAATATTGCCTTGAAAGTTCTACAACAGCTCTGGCAGCTAGGCTTGCATGTTCTGCAAACTCAGCCGCTGCTTGAGCAGCAGAGGTAGCATCCTTAAATTTCATGTTCCAATTCTACCTGCCAGCAGAACAATTACCATTACCATCTCCAGGAAATGATTGCCCATGTTCCAACCTTTCATCCTTGAAACCTAAGTGGCATGAACCACCATCATCAATACAATATTGCCTTGAAAGTTTTACAACAGCTCTGGAAGCTAGGCTTGCATGTTCTGCAAACTCAGCCGCTGCTTGAGCACCAGAGGTAGCATCATAAATTTCATGTTCCAATTCTGCCTGCCAACAGAAAAATTACCATTACTATCTCCAGGAAATGATTGCCCATCTTCCAACCTTTCATCCTTGAAACCTAAGTGGCATGAACTACCATAATCAACATAATATTGCCTTGAAAGTTCTACAATAGCTCTGGCAGCTAGGCTTGCATGTTCTGCAAACTTAGCCGCTGCTTGAGCAGCAGAGGTAGCATCCTTAAATTTCATGTTCCAATTCTGCCTGCCAACAGAAAAATTACCATTACTATCTTCAGGAAATGATTGCCCATGTTCCAACCTTTCATCCTTGAAATCTAAGTGGCATGAACCACCATCATCAACTCACTATTGCCTTTAAAGTTCTACAATAGCTCTTGAGCTAGGCCTGCATGTTCTGCAAACTCAGCCGCTGCTTGAGCAGCAGAGGTAGCATCCTTAAATTTCATGTTCCAATTCTACCTGCCAACAGAAAAATTACCATTACCATCTTCAGGAAATGACTGCCCCTGTTCCAACCTTTTATCCTTGAAACCTAAGTGGCATGAACCACCATCATCAACACAATATTTCCTTGAAAGTTATACAACAGCTCTTGAGCTAGGCCTGCATGTTCTGCAAACTCAGCCGTTGCTTGAGCAGCAGAGGTAGCATCCTTAAATTTCATGTTCCAATTCTACCTGCCAACAGAAAAATTACCATTACCATCTCCAGGAAATGATTGCCCAAGTTCCGACCTTTCATCCTTGAAACCTAAGTGGCATGAACCACCATCATCAACACAATATTTCCTTGAAAGTTCTACAACAGCTCTGGTAGCTAGGCTTGCATGTTCTGCAAACTCAGCCGCTGCTTGAGCAGCAGAGGTAGCATCGTAAATTTCATGTTCAAATTCTGCCTGCCAACAGAAAAATTACCATTACCATCTCCAGGAAATGATTGCCATGTTCTAACCTTTCATCCTTGAATCCTAAGTGGCCTGAACCACCATCATCAACACAATATTTCCTTGAATGTTCTACAATAGCTGTGGCAGCTAGGCCACCATGTTCTGCAAACTCAGCCACTGCTTGAGCAGCAGAGGTAGCATCCTTAAATTTCATGTTCCAATTCTACCTGCCAACAAAAAATTTACAATTACCATCTCCAGGAAATGATTGCCCATGTTCCAACCTTTCATCCTTGAAACGTAAGTGGCATGAAACACCATCATAAACACAATATTGCCTTGAAAGTTCTACAACAGCTCTGGAAGCTAGGCTTGCATGTTCTGCAAACTCAGCCGCTGCTTGAGCAACAGAGGTAGCATCCTTAAATTTCATGTTCCAATTCTGCCTGCCAACAGAAAAATTACTACTACCACCTCCAGGAAATGATTGCCCATGTTCCAACCTTTCATCCTTGAAACCAAAGTGCCATGAACTACCATCATCAACATAATATAGCCTTGAAAGTTCTACAATAGCTCTGGCAGCTAGGCTTGCTTGTTCTGCAAACTCAGCCGCTGCTTGAGCAGCAGAGGTAGCATCCTTAAATTTCATGTTCCAATTGTACCTACCAACAGAAAAATTACCATTACCATCTCCAGGAAATGATTGTCCATGTTCCAACCTTTCATCCTTGAAACCTAAGTGGCATGAACCACCATCATCAACACAATATTGCCTTGAAAGTTCTACAACAGCTCTTGTAGCTAGACTTGCATGTTCTGCAAACTCAGCCGCTGCTTGAGCAGCAGAGGTAGCATCATAAATTTCATGTTCCAATTCTACCTGCCAACAGAAAAATTACCATTACCATCTCCAGGAAATGATTGCCCATGTTCCAACCTTTCATCCTTGAAACCTAAGTGGCATGAACCACCATCATCAACATAATATTTCCTTGAAAGTTCTACAACAGCTCTGGTAGCTAAGCTTGCATGTTCTGCAAACTCAGCCGCTGCTTGAGCAGCAGAGGTAGCATCGTTAAATTTCATGTTCCAATTCTACCTGCCAACAGAAAAATTACCATTACCATCTCTAGGAAATGATTGCCCATGTTCCAATCTTTCATCCTTGAAACCTATGTGGCATGAACCACCATCATCAACACAATATTGCCTTGAAAGTTCTAAAACAGCTCTGGTAGCTAGGCTTGCTTGTTCTGCAAACTCAGCCGCTGCTTGAGCAGCAGAGGTAGCATCATAAATTTCATGTTCCAATTCTGCCTGCCAACAGAAAAATTACCATTACCATCTCCAGGAATTGATTGACCATGTTCCAACCATTCATCCTTGAAACCTAAGTGGCATGAACCACCATTATCAACACAATATTTCCTTGTAAGTTCTACAACAGCTCTGGCAGCTAGGCCACCATGTTCTGCAAACTCAGCCGCTGCTTGAGCAGCAGAGGTAGCATCCTTAAATTTCATGTTCTAATTCTGCGTGCCAATAGAAAATTTACCATCTCCAGGAAATGATTTCCCATGTTCCAACCTTTCATCCTTGAAACCTAAGTGGCATGAACTACCATAATTAACATAATATTGCCTTGAAAGTTCTACAATAGCTCTGGCAGCTAGGCTTGCATGTTCTGCAAACTTAGCCGCTGCTTGAGCAGCAGAGGTAGCATCCTTAAATTTCATGTTCCAATTCTTCCTGCCAATTGAAAAATTACCATTACCATCTCTAGGAAATGATTGCCCATATTCCAACCTTTCATCCTTGAAACCTAAGTGGCATGAACCACCATCATCAACAAACTATTGCCTTTAAAGTTCTACAACAGCTCTGGCAGCTAGGCTTGCATGTTCTGCAAACTCAGCCCCTGCTTGAGCAGCAGAGGTAGCATCCTTAAATTTCATGTTCCAAATCTATCTGCCAACAGAAAAATTACAATTACCATCTCCAGGAAATGATTGCCCATGTTCCAACCTTTCATCTTTGAAACCTAAGTGGCATGAACCACCATCATCAACACAATATTGCCTTGAAAGTTCTACAACAGCTCTGGCAGCTAGATTTGCATGTTCTGCAAACTCAGCCACTGCTTGAGCAGCAGAGGTAGTATCCTTAAATTTCATGTTCCAATTCTGCCTGCCAACAGAAAAATTACCATTACCATCTCCAGTAAATGATTGCCCATGTTCCAACCATTCATCCTTGAAACCTAAGTGGCATGAACCACCATCATCAACAAAATATTGTCTTGAAAGTTCTATAACAGCTCTGGCAGCTAGGCCTGCATGTTCTGCAAACTCAGCCGCTGCTTGAGCAGTAGAGGTAGCATCCTTAAATTTCATGTTCCAATTCTACCTGCCAACAGAAAAATTACAATTACCATCTCCAGGAAATGATTGCCCATGTTCCAACCTTTCATCTTTGAAACCTAAGTGGCATGAACCACCATCATCAACACAATATTGCCTTGAAAGTTCTACAACAGCTCTGGCAGCTAGGTTTGCATGTTCTGCAAACTCAGCCGCTGCTTGAGCAGCAGAGGTAGCATCCTTAAATTTCATGTTCCAATTCTGCCTGCCAACAAGAAAAATTACCATAACCATCTCCAGGAAATGATTCCCCATGTTCCAACTTTTCATCCTTGAAACCTAAGTGGCATGAACCACTATTATCAAAACAATATTGCCTTGAAAGTTCTACAACAGCTCTGGCAGCTAGGCTTGCATGTTCTGCAAACTCAGCCGCTGCTTGAGCAACAGAGGTAGCATCCTTAAATTTCATGTTCCAATTCTGCCTGCCAACAGAAAAATTACAATTACCATCTCCAGGAAATGATTGCCCATGTTCCAACCTTTCATCTTTGAAACCTAAGTGGCATGAACCACCATCATCAACACAATATTGCCTTGGAAGTTCTACAACAGCTCTGGCAGCTAGGCTTGCATGTTCTGCAAACTCAGCCGCTGCTTGAGCAGCAGAGGTAGCATCCTTAAATTTCATGTTCCAATTCTACCTGCCAACAGAAAAATTACCATTACCATCTCAAGGAAATGATTGCCCATGTTCCAACCTTTCATCCTTGAAAGCTATGTGGCATGAACCACCATCATCAACACAATATAGCCTTGAAAGTTCTATAACAGCTCTGGCAGCTAGGCCTGCATGTTCTGCAAACTCAGCCGCTGCTTGAGCAGCAGAGGTAGCATCCTTAAATTTCATGTTCCAATTCTACCTGCCAACAGAAAAATTACAATTACCATCTCCAGGAAATGACTGCACATGTTCCAACCTTTCATCCCAGAAACCTAAGTGGCATGAACCACTATTATCAATACAATATTGCCTTGAAAGTTCTACAACAGCTCTGGCAGCTAGGCTTGCATATTCTGCAAACTCAGCCGCTGCTTGAGCAACAGAGGTAGCATCCTTAAATTTCATGTTCCAATTCTACCTGCCAACAGAAAAATTACAATTACCATCTCCAGGAAATGATTGCCCATGTTCCAACCTTTCATCTTTGAAACCTAAGTGGCATGAACCACCATCATCAACACAATATTGCCTTGGAAGTTCTATAATTGCTCTGGCAGCTAGGCCTGCATGTTCTGCAAACTCAGCCGCTGCTTGAGCAGTAGAGGTAGCATCCTTAAATTTCATGTTCCAATTCTACCTGCCAACAGAAAAATTACAATTACCATCTCCAGGAAATGATTGCCCATGTTCCAACCTTTCATCTTTGAAATCTAAGTGGCTTGAACCACCATCATCAACACAATATTGCCTTGAAAGTTCTACAACAGCTCTGGCAGCTAGGTTTGCATGTTTTGCAAACTCAGCCGCTGCTTGAGCAGCTGAGGTAGCATCCTTAAATTTCATGTTCCAATTCTACCTGCCAACAGAAAAATTACCATTACCATCTCAAGGAAATGATTGCCCATGTTCCAACATTTCATCCTTGAAAGCAATGTGGCATGAACCACCATCATCAACACAATATTGCCTTGAAAGTTCTATAACAGCTCTGGCAGCTAGGCCTGCATGTTTTGCAAACTCAGCCGCTGCTTGAGCAGCAGAGGTAGCATCCTTAAATTTCATGTTCCAATTCTGCCTGCCAACTGAAAAATTACCATAACCATCTCCAGGAAATGATTGCCCATGTTCCAACCTTTCATCCTTGAAACCTAAGTGGCATGAACCACTATTATCAACACAATATTGCCTTGAAAGTTCTACAACAGCTCTGGCAGCTAGGCTTGCATGTTCTGCAAACTCAGCCGCTGCTTGAGCAACAGAGGTAGCATCCTTAAATTTCATGTTCCAATTCTACCTGCCAACAGAAAAATTACAATTACCATCTCCAGGAAATGATTGCCCATGTTCCAACCTTTCATCTTTGAAACCTAAGTGGCATGAACCACTATCATCAACACAATATTGCCTTGAAAGTTCTACAACAGCTCTGGCAGCTAGGCTTGCATGTTCTGCAAACTCAGCCGCTGCTTGAGCAGCAGAGGTAGCATCCTTAAATTTCATGTTCCAATTCTGCCTGCCAACAGAAAAATTACTACTACCACCTCCAGGAAATGATTGCCCATGTTCCAACCTTTCATCCTTGAAACCAAAGTGCCATGAACTACCATCATCAACATAATATAGCCTTGAAAGTTCTACAATAGCTCTGGCAGCTAGGCTTGCTTGTTCTGCAAACTCAGCCGCTGCTTGAGCAGCAGAGGTAGCATCCTTAAATTTCATGTTCCAATTGTACCTACCAACAGAAAAATTACCATTACCATCTCCAGGAAATGATTGTCCATGTTCCAACCTTTCATCCTTGAAACCTAAGTGGCATGAACCACCATCATCAACACAATATTGCCTTGAAAGTTCTACAACAGCTCTGGTAGCTAGACTTGCATATTCTGCAAACTCAGCCGCTGCTTGAGCAGCAGAGGTAGAATCATAAATTTCATGTTCTAATTCTGCCTGCCAACAGAAAAATTACCATTACCATCTCCAGGAAATGATTGCCCATGTTCCAACCTTTCATCCTTGAAACCTAAGTGGCATGAACTACCACAATCAACACAATATTGCCTTGAAAGTTCTACAATAGCTCTGGCACCTAAGCTTGCATGTTCTGCAAACTCAGCCGCTGCTTGAGCAGCAGAGGTAGCATCGTTAAATTTCATGTTCCAATTCTACCTGCCAACAGAAAAATTACCATTACCATCTCTAGGAAATGATTGCCCATGTTCCAATCTTTCATCCTTGAAACCTATGTGGCATGAACAACCATCATCAACACAATATTGCCTTGAAAGTTCTACAACAGCTCTGGTAGCTAGGCTTGCTTGTTCTGCAAACTCAGCCGCTGCTTGAGCAGCAGAGGTAGCATCATAAATTTCATGTTCCAATTCTGCCTGCCAACAGAAAAATTACCATTACCATCTCCAGGAATTGATTGACCATGTTCCAACCATTCATCCTTGAAACCTAAGTGGCATGAACCACCATTATCAACACAATATTTCCTTGTAAGTTCTACAACAGCTCTGGCAGCTAGGCCACCATGTTCTGCAAACTCAGCCGCTGCTTGAGCAGTAGAGGTAGCATCCTTAAATTTCATGTTCTAATTCTGCGTGCCAATAGAAAATTTACCATCTCCAGGAAATGATTTCCCATGTTCCAACCTTTCATCCTTGAAACCTAAGTGGCATGAACTACAATAATTAACATAATATTGCCTTGAAAGTTCTACAATAGCTCTGGCAGCTAGGCTTGCATGTTTTGCAAACTTAGCCGCTGCTTGAGCAGCAGAGGTAGCATCCTTAAATTTCATGTTCCAATTCTTCCTGCCAATTGAAAAATTACCATTACCATCTCTAGGAAATGATTGCCCATGTTCCAACCTTTCATCCTTGAAACCTAAGTGGCATGAACCACCATCATCAACAAACTATTGCCTTTAAAGTTCTACAACAGCTCTGGCAGCTAGGCTTGCATGTTCTGCAAACTCAGCCCCTGCTTGAGCAGCAGAGGTAGCATCCTTAAATTTCATGTTCCAAATCTATCTGCCAACAGAAAAATTACAATTACCATCTCCAGGAAATGATTGCCCATGTTCCAACCTTTCATCTTTGAAACCTAAGTGGCATGAACCACCATCATCAACACAATATTGCCTTGAAAGTTCTACAACAGCTCTGGCAGCTAGATTTGCATGTTCTGCAAACTCAGCCACTGCTTGAGCAGCAGAGGTAGTATCCTTAAATTTCATGTTCCAATTCTGCCTGCCAACAGAAAAATTACCATTACCATCTCCAGTAAATGATTGCCCATGTTTCAACCATTCATCCTTGAAACCTAAGTGGCATGAACCACCATCATCAACATAATATTGTCTTGAAAGTTCTATAACAGCTCTGGCAGCTAGGCCTGCATGTTCTGCAAACTCAGCCGCTGCTTGAGCAGTAGAGGTAGCATCCTTAAATTTCATGTTCCAATTCTACCTGCCAACAGAAAAATTACAATTACCATCTCCAGGAAATGATTGCCCATGTTCCTACCTTTCATCTTTGAAACCTAAGTGGCATGAACCACCATCATCAACACAATATTGCCTTGAAAGTTCTACAACAGCTCTGGCAGCTAGGTTTGCATGTTTTGCAAACTCAGCCACTGCTTGAGCAGCAGAGGTAGCATCCTTAAATTTCATGTTTCAATTCTGCCTGCCAACTGAAAAATTACCATAACCATCTCCAGGAAATGATTCCCCATGTTCCAACTTTTCATCCTTGAAACCTAAGTGGCATGAACCACTATTATCAAAACAATATTGCCTTGAAAGTTCTACAACAGCTCTGGCAGCTAGGCTTGCATGTTCTGCAAACTCAGCCGCTGCTTGAGCAACAGAGGTAGCATCCTTAAATTTCATGTTCCAATTCTACCTGCCAACAGAAAAATTACAATTACCATCTCCAGGACATGATTGCCCATGTTCCAACCTTTCATCTTTGAAACCTAAGTGGCATGAACCACCATCATCAACACAATATTGCCTTGGAAGTTCTACAACAGCTCTGGCAGCTAGGCTTGCATGTTCTGCAAACTCAGCCGCTGCTTGAGCATCAGAGGTAGCATCCTTAAATTTCATGTTCCAATTCTACCTGCCAACAGAAAAATTACCATTACCATCTCAAGGAAATGATTGCCCATGTTCCAACCTTTCATCCTTGAAAGCTATGTGGCATGAACCACCATCATCAACACAATATAGCCTTGAAAGTTCTATAACAGCTCTGGCAGCTAGGCCTGCATGTTCTGCAAACTCAGCCGCTGCTTGAGCAGCAGAGGTAGCATCCTTAAATTTCATGTTCCAATTCTACCTGCCAACAGAAAAATTACAATTACCATCTCCAGGAAATGACTGCCCATGCTCCAACCTTTCATCCTTGAAACCTAAGTGGCATGAACCACTATTATCAATACAATATTGCCTTGAAAGTTCTACAACAGCTCTGGCAGCTAGGCTTGCATATTCTGCAAACTCAGCCGCTGCTTGAGCAACAGAGGTAGCATCCTTAAATTTCATGTTCCAATTCTACCTGCCAATAGTAAAATTACAATTACCATCTCCAGGAAATGATTGCCCATGTTCCAACCTTTCATCTTTGAAACCTAAGTGGCATGAACCACCATCATCAACACAATATTGCCTTGGAAGTTCTATAATTGCTCTGGCAGCTAGGCCTGCATGTTCTGCAAACTCAGCCGCTGCTTGAGCAGTAGAGGTAGCATCCTTAAATTTCATGTTCCAATTCTACCTGCCAACAGAAAAATTACAATTACCATCTCCAGGAAATGATTGCCCATGTTCCAACCTTTCATCTTTGAAACCTAAGTGGCTTGAACCACCATCATCAACACAATATTGCCTTGAAAGTTCTACAACAGCTCTGGCAGCTAGGTTTGCATGTTTTGCAAACTCAGCCGCTGCTTGAGCAGCAGAGGTAGCATCCTTAAATTTCATGTTCCAATTCTACCTGCCAACAGAAAAATTACCATTACCATCTCAAGGAAATGATTGCCCATGTTCCAACCTTTCATCCTTGAAAGCAATGTGGCATGAACCACCATCATCAACACAATATTGCCTTGAAAGTTCTATAACAGCTCTGGCAGCTAGGCCTGCATGTTTTGCAAACTCAGCCGCTGCTTGAGCAGCAGAGGTAGCATCCTTAAATTTCATGTTCCAATTCTGCCTGCCAACTGAAAAATTACCATAACCATCTCCAGGAAATGATTCCCATGTTCCAACCTTTTATCCTTGAAATCTAAGTGGCATGAACCACTATTATCAACACAATATTGCCTTGAAAGTTCTACAACAGCTCTGGCAGCTAGGCTTGCATGTTCTGCAAACTCAGCCGCTGCTTGAGCAACAGAGGTAGCATCCTTAAATTTCATGTTCCAATTCTACCTGCCAATAGAAAATTTTCAATTACCATCTCCAGGAAATGATTGCCCATGTTCCAACCTTTCATCCTTGAAACCTAAGTGGCATAAACCACTATTATCAACAAAATATTGCCTTGAATGTTCTACAACATCTCTGGCAGCTAGGCTTGCATATTCTACAAACTCAGCCGCTGCTTGAGTAGCAGAGGTAGCATCCTTAAATTTCATGTTCCAATTCTACCTGCCAACAGAAAAATAACCATTACCATCTCAAGGAAATGATTGCCTATGTTCCAACCTTTCATCCTTGAAAGCTATGTGGCATGAACCACCATCATCAACACAATATTGCCTTGAAAGTTCTATAACAGCTCTGGCAGCTAGGCCTGCATGTTCTGCAAACTCAGCCGCTGCTTGAGCAGCAGAGGTAGCATCCTTAAATTTCATGTTCCTATTCTACCTGCCAACAGAAAAATTACCATTACCATCTCAAGGAAATGATTGCCTATGTTCCAACCTTTCATCCTTCAAAGCTATGTGGCATGAACAACCTTCATCAACACAATATTGCCTTGAAAGTTCTATAACAGCTCTGGCAGCTAGGCCTGCATGTTCTGCAAACTCAGCCGCTGCTTGAGCAGCAGAGGTAGCATCCTTAAATTTCATGTTCCTATTCTACCTGCCAACAGAAAAATTACCATTACCATCTCAAGGAAATGATTGCCTATGTTCCAACCTTTCATCCTTGAAAGCTATGTGGCATGAACCACCATCATCAACACAATATTGCCTTGAAAGTTCTATAACAGCTCTGGCAGCTAGGCCTGCATGTTCTGCAAACTCAGCCGCTGCTTGAGCAGCAGAGGTAGCATCCTTAAATTACATGTTCCAATTCTACCTGCCAACAGAAAAATTACAATTACCATCTCCAGGAAATGACTGCCCATGTTCCAACCTTTCATCTTTGAAACCTAAGTGGCATGAACCACCATCATCAACACAATATTGCCTTGGAAGTTCTACAACAGCTCTGGCAGCTAGGCTTGCATGCTCTGCAAACTCAGCCGCTGCTTGAGCAGCAGAGGTAGCATCCTTAAATTTCATGTTCCAATTCTACCTGCCAACAGAAAAATTACCATTACCATCTCAAGGAAATGATTGCCCATGTTCCAACCTTTCATCCTTGAAAGCTATGTGGCATGAACCACCATCATCAACACAATATTGCTTTGAAAGTTCAATAACAGCTCTGGCAGCTAGGCCTGCATGTTCTGCAAACTCAGCCGCTGCTTGAGCAGCAGAGGTAGCATCCTTAAATTTTATGTTCCAATTCTACCTGCCAACAGAAAAATTACAATTACCATCTCCAGGAAATGACTGCCCATGTTCCAACCTTTCATCCTTGAAACCTAAGTGGCATGAACCACTATTATCAACACAATATTGCCTTGAAAGTTCTACAACAGCTCTGGCAGCTAGGCTTGCATGTTCTGCAAACTCAGCCGCTGCTTAAGCAGCAGAGGTAGCATCCTTAAATTTCATGTTCCAATTCTGCCTGTCAATAAAAAATTTACCATCTCCAGGAAATGATTGCCCATGTTCCAACCTTTCATCCTTGAAACCTAAGTGGCATGAACCACTATTATCAACACAATATTGCCTTGAAAGTTCTACAACAGCTCTGGCAGCTAGGCTTGCATGTTCTGCAAACTCAGCCGCTGCTTGAGCAACAGAGGTAGCATCCTTAAATTTCATGTTCCAATTCTACCTGCCAACAGAAAAATTACAATTACCATCTCCAGGAAATGATTGCCCATGTTCCAACCTTTCATCTTTGAAACCTAAGTGGCATGAACCACCATCATCAACACAATATTGCCTTGGAAGTTCTACAACAGCTCTGGCAGCTAGGCTTGCATGTTCTGCAAACTCAGCCGCTGCTTGAGCAGCAGAGGTAGCATCCTTAAATTTCATGTTCCAATTCTACCTGCCAACAGAAAAATTACCATTACCATCTCAAGGAAATGATTGCCCATGTTCCAACCTTTCATCCTTGAAAGCTATGTGGCATGAACCACCATCATCAACGCGATATTGCTTTGAAAGTTCTATAACAGCTCTGGCAGCTAGGCCTGCATGTTCTGCAAACTCAGCCGCTGCTTGAGCAGCAGAGGTAGCATCCTTAAATTTCATGTTCCAATTCTACCTGCCAACAGAAAAATTACAATTACCATCTCCAGGAAATGACTGCCCATGTTCCAACCTTTCATCCTTGAAACCTAAGTGGCATGAACCACTATTATCAACACAATATTGCCTTGAAAGTTCTACAACATCTCTGGCAGCTAGGCTTGCATATTCTGCAAACTCAGCCGCTGCTTGAGCAACAGTGGTGGCATCCTTAAATTTCATGTTCCAATTCTACCTGCCAACAGAAAAATTACAATTACCATCTCCAGGAAATGATTGCCCATGTTCCAACCTTTCATCTTTGAAACCTAAGTGGCATGAACCACCATCATCAACACAATATTGCCTTGGAACTTCTACAACAGCTCTGGCAGCTAGGCTTGCATATTCTGCAAACTCATCCGCTGCTTGAGCAACAGAGGTAGCATCCTTAAATTTCATGTTCCAATTCTACCTGCCAACAGAAAAATTACAATTACTATCTCCAGTAAATGATTGCCCATGTTCCAACCTTTCATCCTTGAAACCTAAGTGGCATGAACCACAATCATCAACACAATATTGCCTTGAAAGTTCTACAACAACTCTGGCAGCTAGGTTTGCATGTTCTGCAAACTCAGCCACTACTTGAGCAGCAGTGGTAGTATCCTTAAATTTCATGTTCCAATTCTGCCTGCCAACAGAAAAATTACCATTACCAACTCCAGTAAATGATTGCCCATGTTCCAACCTTTCATCCTTGAAACCTAAGTGGCATGAACCACCATCATCAACATAATATTGCCTTGAAAGTTCTACAACAGCTCTGGCAGCTAGTCCTGCATGTTCTGCAAACTCAGCCGCTGCTTGAGCAGCAGAGGTAGCATCCTTAAATTTCATGTTCCAATTCTACCTGCCAACAGAAAAATTACAATTACCATCTCCAGCAAATGATTGCCTATGTTCCAACCTTTCATCTTTGAAACCTAAGTGGCATGAACCACCATCATCAACACAATATTGCCTTGAAAGTTCTACAACAGCTCTGGCAGCTAGGTTTGCATGTTCTGCAAACTCAGCCACTGCTTGAGCAGCAGAGGTAGCATCCTTAAATTTCATGTTATAATTCTGCCTGCCAACTGAAAAATAACCATTACCATCTACAGGAAATGATTGCCCATGTTCCAACCTTTCATCCTTGAAACCTAAGTGGCATGAACCACCATCATCAACAAAATATTGCCTTGAAAGTTCTACAATAGCTCTGGCAGCTAGGCCTGCATGTTCTGCAAACTCAGCCGCTGCTTGAGCAGCAGAGGTAGCATCCTTAAATTTCATGTTCCAATTCTACCTGCCAACAGAAAAATTACAATTATCATCTCCAGGAAATGATTGCCCATGTTCCAACCTTTCATCTTTGAAACCTAAGTGGCATGAACCACCATCATCAACACAATATTGCCTTGAAAGTTCTACAACAGCTCTGGCAGCTAGGTTTGCATGTTCTGCAAACTCAGCCGCTGCTTGAGTAGCAGAGGTAGCATCCTTAAATTTCATGTTCCAATTCTGCCTGCCAACTGAAAAATTACCATTACCATCTCCAGGAAATGATTGCCCATGTTCCAACCTTTCATCCTTGAAACCTAAGTGGCATGAACCACTATTATCAACACAATATTGCCTTGAAAGTTCTACAACAGCTCTGGCAGCTAGGCTTGCATGTTTTGCAAACTCAGCCGCTGCTTGAGCAGCAGAGGTAGCATCCTTAAATTTCATGTTCCAATTCTACCTGCCAACAGAAAAATTACAATTACCATCTCCAGGGAATGATTGCCCATGTTCCAACCTTTCATCTTTGAAACCTAAGTGGCATGAACCACCATCATCAACACAATATTGCCTTGAAAGTTCTACAACAGCTCTGGTAGCTAGGTTTGCATGTTCTGCAAACTCAGCCGCTGCTTGAGCAGCAGAGGTAGTATCCTTAAATTTCATGTTCCAATTCTGCCTGCCAACAGAAAAATTACCATTACCATCTCCAGTAAATGTTTGCCTATGATCCAACCATTCATCCTTGAAACCTAAGTGGCATGAACCACCATTATCAACACAATATTGCCTTGAAAGTTCTATAACAGTTCTGGCAGCTAGCCCTGCATGTTCTGCAAACTCAGCCGCTGCTTGAGCAGCAGAGGTAGCATCCTTAAATTTCATGTTCCAATTCTACATGCCAACAGAAAAATTACAATTACCATCTCCAGGAAATTATTGCCCATGTTCCAACCTTTCATCTTTGAAACCTAAGTGGCATGAACCACCATCATCAACACAATATTGCCTTGAAAGTTCTACAACAGCAATGGCAGCTTGGTTTGCATGTTTTGCAAACTCAGCCGCTGCTTGAGCAGCAGAGGTAGCATCCTTAAATTTCATGTTCCAATTCTGCCTGCTAACTGAAAAATTACCATTACCATCTCCAGGAAATGATTGCCCATGTTCCAACCTTTCATCCTTGAAACATAAGTGGCATGAACCACTATTATCAACACAATATTGCCTTGAAAGTTCTACAACAGCTCTGGCAGCTAGGCTTGCATGTTCTGCAAACTCAGCCGCTGCTTGAGCAACAGAGGTAGCATCCTTAAATTTCATGTTCCAATTCTACCTGCCAACAGAAAAATTACAATTACCATCTCCAGGAAATGATTGCCCATGTTCCAACCTTTCATCTTTGAAACCTAAGTGGCATGAACCACCATCATCAACACAATATTGCCTTGAAAGTTCTACAACAGCTCTGGTAGCAAGGTTTGCATGTTCTGCAAACTCAGCCGCTGCTTGAGCAGCAGCGGTAGTATCCTTAAATTTCATGTTCCAATTCTGCCTGCCAACAGAAAAATTACCATTACCATCTCCAGTAAATGTTTGCCTATGATCCAACCATTCATCCTTGAAACCTAAGTGGCATGAACCACCATTATCAACACAATATTGCCTTGAAAGTTCTATAACAGTTCTGGCAGCTAGCCCTGCATGTTCTGCAAACTCAGCCGCTGCTTGAGCAGCAGAGGTAGCATCCTTAAATTTCATGTTCCAATTCTACATGCCAACAGAAAAATTACAATTACCATCTCCAGGAAATGATTGCCCATGTTCCAACCTTTCATCTTTGAAACCTAAGTGGCATGAACCACCATCATCAACACAATATTGCCTTGAAAGTTCTACAACAGCTCTGGCAGCTTGGTTTGCATGTTTTGCAAACTCAGCCGCTGCTTGAGCAGCAGAGGTAGCATCCTTAAATTTCATGTTCCAATTCTGCCTGCTAACTGAAAAATTACCATTACCATCTCCAGGAAATGATTGCCCATGTTCCAACCTTTCATCCTTGAAACGTAAGTGGCATGAACCACTATTATCAACACAATATTGCCTTGAAAGTTCTACAACAGCTCTGGCAGCTAGGCTTGCATGTTCTGCAAACTCAGCCGCTGCTTGAGCAACAGAGGTAGCATCCTTAAATTTCATGTTCCAATTCTACCTGCCAACAGAAAAATTACAATTACCATCTCCAGGAAATGATTGCCCATGTTCCAGCCTTTCATCTTTGAAACCTAAGTGGCATGAACCACCATCATCAACGCAATATTGCTTTGGAAGTTCTACAACAGCTCTGGCAGGTAGGTTTGCATATTCTGAGAACTCAGCCGCTGCTTGAGCAGCAGAGGTAGTATCCTTAAATTTCATGTTCAATTTCTGCCTGCCAATAGAAAAATTACCATTACCATCTCCAGTAAATGATTGCCCATGTTCCAACCTTTCATCCTTGAAACCTAAGTGGCATGAACCACTATCATCAACACAATATTGCCTTGAAAGTTCAACAACAGCTCTGGCAGCTAGGTTTGCATGTTCTGCAAACTCAGCCGTTGCTTGAGCAGCAGAGGTAGCATCCTTAAATTTCATGTTCCAATTCTGCTTGCCAACTGAAAAATTACCATTACCATCTCCAGGAAATGATTGCCTATGTTCCAACCTTTCATCCTTGAAACCTAAGTGGCATGAACCACCATTATCAACACAATATTTCCTTGAAAGTTCTACAACAACTCTGGCATCTAGGCTTGCATTTTTTGCAAACTTAGCCGCTGCTTGAGCAGCAGAGGTAGCATCCTTAAATTTCATGTTCCAATTCTACCTGCCAACAGAAAAATTACAATTACCATCTCCAGGAAATGACTGCCCATGTTCCAACCTTTCATCCTTGAAACCTAAGTGGCATGAACCACCATCATCAACACAATATTGCCTTGAAAGTTCTACAATAGCTCTGGCAGCTAGGCCTGCATGTTCTGCAAACTCAGCCGCTGCTTGAGCAGCAGAGGTAGCATCCTTAAATTTCATGTTCCAATTCTACCTGCCAATAGAAAAATTACAATTACCATCTCCAGGAAATGATTGCCCATGTTCCAACCTTTCATCTTTGAAACCTAAGTGGCATGAACCACCATCATCAACACAATATTGCCTTGAAAGTTCTACAACAGCTCTTGCAGCTAGGCTTGCATGTTCTGCAAACTCAGCCGTTGCTTGAGCAGCAGAGATAGCATCATAAATTTCATGTTCCAATTCAGCCTGCCAACAGAAAAATTACCATTACCATCCCCAGGAAATGATTGCCCATGTTCCAAACTTTCATCCTTGAAACCTAAGTGGCATGAACCACCATCATCAACACAATATTGCCTTGAAAGTTCTACAACAGCTCTGGCAGCTAGGCTTGCATGTTCTGCAAACTCAGCCGCTGCTTGAGCAGCAGAGGTAGCATCATAAATTTCATGTTCCAATTCTGCCTGCCAGCAGAAAAATTACCATTGCCTTCTCCAGGAAATGATTTCCCATGTTCCAACCTTTCATCCTTGAAACCTAAGTGGCATGAACCACCATCATCAACGCAATATTGCTTTGGAAGTTCTACAACAGCTCTGGCAGGTAGGTTTGCATATTCTGAGAACTCAGCCGCTGCTTGAGCAGCAGAGGTAGTATCCTTAAATTTCATGTTCCAATTCTGCCTGCCAATAGAAAAATTACCATTACCATCTCCAGTAAATGATTGCCCATGTTCCAACCTTTCATCCTTGAAACCTAAGTGGCATGAACCACCATCATCAACACAATATTGCCTTGAAAGTTCAACAACAGCTCTGGCAGCTAGGTTTGCATGTTCTGCAAACTCAGCCGTTGCTTGAGCAGCAGAGGTAGCATCCTTAAATTTCATGTTCCAATTCTGCTTGCCAACTGAAAAATTACCATTACCATCTCCAGGAAATGATTGCCTATGTTCCAACCTTTCATCCTTGAAACCTAAGTGGCATGAACCACCATTATCAACACAATATTTCCTTGAAAGTTCTACAACAACTCTGGCATCTAGGCTTGCATTTTCTGCAAACTTAGCCGCTGCTTGAGCAGCAGAGGTAGCATCCATAAATTTCATGTTCCAATTCTACCTGCCAACAGAAAAATTACAATTACCATCTCCAGGAAATGACTGCCCATGTTCCAACCTTTCATCCTTGAAACCTAAGTGGCATGAACCACCATCATCAACACAATATTGCCTTGAAAGTTCTACAATAGCTCTGGCAGCTAGGCCTGCATGTTCTGCAAACTCAGCCGCTGCTTGAGCAGCAGAGGTAGCATCCTTAAATTTCATGTTCCAATTCTACCTGCCAACAGAAAAATTACAATTACCATCTCCAGGAAATGATTGCCCATGTTCCAACCTTTCATCTTTGAAACCTAAGTGGCATGAACCACCATCATCAACACAATATTGCCTTGAAAGTTCTACAACAGCTCTTGCAGCTAGGCTTGCATGTTCTGCAAACTCAGCCGTTGCTTGAGCAGCAGAGATAGCATCATAAATTTCATGTTCCAATTCAGCCTGCCAACAGAAAAATTACCATTACCATCCCCAGGAAATGATTGCCCATGTTCCAAACTTTCATCCTTGAAACCTAAGTGGCATGAACCACCATCATCAACACAATATTGCCTTGAAAGTTCTACAACAGCTCTGGCAGCTAGGCTTGCATGTTCTGCAAACTCAGCCGCTGCTTGAGCAGCAGAGGTAGCATCATAAATTTCATGTTCCAATTCTGCCTGCCAGCAGAAAAATTACCATTACCTTCTCCAGGAAATAATTTCCCATGTTCCAACCTTTCATCCTTGAAACCAAAGTGGCATGGACCACCAACATAAACGCAATATTTCCTTGAAAGTTCTACAACAGCTCTGGCAGCTAGGCCACCATGTTCTGCAAACTCAGTCGCTGCTTGAGCAGCAGAGGTAGCATCTTTAAATTTCATGTTCTAATTCTGCCTTCCAATAGAAAATTTACCATCTCCAGGAAATTATTGCCCATGTTCCAACCTTTCATCCTTGAAACCTAAGTGGCATGAACAACCATCATCAACACAATATTGCCTTGAAAGTTCTACAATAGCTCTGGCAGCTAGGCCTGCATGTTGTGCAAACACAGCCGCTGCTTGAGCAGCAGAGGTAGTATCCTTAAATTTCATGTTCCAATTATGCCTGCCAACAGAAAAATTACCATTACCATCTCCAGTAAATGATTGCCCATGTTCCAACCATTCATCCTTGAAACCTAAGTGGCATGAACCACCATCATCAGCACAATATTGCCTTGAAAGTTCTATAACAGCTCTGGCAGCTAGGCCTACATGTTTTGCAAACTCAGCCGCTGCTTGAGCAGCAGAGGTAACATCCTTAAATTTCATGTTCCAATTCTACCTGCCAACAGAAAAATTACTATTACCATCTCCAGGAAATGATTGCCCATGTTCCAACCTTTCATCTTTGAAACCTAAGTGGCATGAACCACCATCATCAACACAATATTGCCTTGAAAGTTCTACAACAGCTCTGGCAGCTAGGCTTGCATGTTCTGCAAACTCAGCCGTTGCTTGAGCAGTAGAGGTAGCATCATAAATTTCATGTTCCAATTCTGCCTGCCAATAGAAAAATTATCATTACCATTTCCAGGAAACGATTGCCCATGTTCAAACCTTTCATCCTTGAAACCTAAGTGGCATGGACCACCATCATCAACACAATATTGCCTTGAAAGTTCTACAACAGCTCTGGCAGCTAGGCTTGCATGTTCTGCAAACTCAGCCGCTGCTTGAGCAGCAGAGGCAGCATCATAAATTTCATGTTGCAATTCTTCCTGCCAACAAAAAAATTACAATTACCATCTCCAGGAAATGATTGCCCATGTTCCAATCTTTCATCCTTGAAACCAAAGTGGCATGAACCACCATCATCAACACAATATTTCCTTGAAAGTTCTACAACAGTTCTGGCAGCTAGGCCACCATGTTCTGCAAACTTAGTCGCTGCTTGAGCAGCAGAGGTAGCATCTTTAAATTTCATGTTCTAATTCTGCCTGCCAATAGAAAATTTACCATCTCCAGGAAATGACTGCCTATGTTCCAACCTTTCATCCTTGAAACCTAAGTGGCATGAACCACCATCATCAACACAATATTGCCTTGAAAGTTCTACAACAGCTCTGGCAGCTAGGCTTGCATGTTCTGCAAACTCAGCCGCTGCTTGAGCAGCAGAGGTAGCATCATAAATTTCATGTTCCAATTCTGCCTGCCAGCAGAAAAATTACCATTACCTTCTCCAGGAAATGATTTCCCATGTTCCAACCTTTCATCCTTGAAACCAAAGTGGCATGAACCACCAACATAAACACAATATTTCCTTGAAAGTTCTACAACAGCTCTGGCAGCTAGGCCACCATGTTCTGCAAACTCAGTCGCTGCTTGAGCAGCAGAGATAGCATCTTTAAATTTCATGTTCTAATTCTGCCTTCCAATAGAAAATTTACCATCTCCAGGAAATTATTGCCCATGTTCCAACCTTTCATCCTTGAAACCTAAGTGACATGAACCACCATTATCAACACAATATTGCCTTGAAAGTTCTACAACAGCTCTGGCTGCTAGGCTTGCATGTTCTGCAAACTCAGCCGCTACTTGAGCAGCAGAGGTAGCATCATAAATTTCATGTTCCAATTCTGCCTGCCAGCAGAAAAATTACCATTACCATCTCCAGGAAATGATTGCCCATGTTCCAACCTTTCATCCTTGAAACCTAAGTGGCATGAACCACCAACATCAACACAATATTTCCTTGAAAGTTCTACAACAGCTCTGGCAGCTAGGCCACCATGTTCTGCAAACTCAGCTGCCGCTTGAGCAGCAGAGATAGCCTCCTTAAATTTCATGTTCCAATTCTACCTGCCAATAGAAAAATTACAATTACCATCTCCAGGAAATGATTGCCCATGTTCCAAACTTTCATCCTTGAAACCTAAGTGGCATGAACCACCATCATCAAGCAGCAGAGGCAGCATCATAAATTTCATGTTCCAATTCTGCCTGCCAGCAGAAAAATTACCATTACCTTCTCCAGGAAATGATTTCCCATGTTCCAACCTTTCATCCTTGAAACCAAAGTGGCATGGACCACCAACATAAACACAATATTTCCTTGAAAGTTCTACAACAGCTCTGGCAGCTAGGCCACCATGTTCTGCAAACTCAGTTGCTGCTTGAGCAGCAGAGGTAGCATCTTTAAATTTCATGTTCTAATTCTGCCTTCCAATAGAAAATTTACCATCTCCAGGAAATTATTGCCCATGTTCCAACCTTTCATCCTTGAAACCTAAGTGGCATGAACAACCATCATCAACACAATATTACCTTGAAAGTTCTACAATAGCTCTGGCAGCTAGGCCTGCATGTTCTGCAAACTCAGCCGCTGCTTGAGCAGCAGAGGTAGTATCCTTAAATTTCATGTTCCAATTATGCCTGCCAACAGAAAAATTACCATTACCATCTCCAGTAAATGATTGCCCATGTTCCAACCATTCATCCTTGAAACCTAAGTGGCATGAACCACCATCATCAGCACAATATTGCCTTGAAAGTTCTATAACAGCTCTGGCAGCTAGGCCTACATGTTTTGCAAACTCAGCCGCTGCTTGAGCAGCAGAGGTAACATCCTTAAATTTCATGTTCCATTTCTACCTGCCAACAGAAAAATTACTATTACCATCTCCAGGAAATAATTGCCCATGTTCCAACCTTTCATCTTTGAAACCTAAGTGGCATGAACCACCATCATCAACACAATATTGCCTTGAAAGTTCTACAACAGCTCTGGCAGCTAGGCTTGCATGTTCTGCAAACTCAGCCGTTGCTTGAGCAGTAGAGGTAGCATCATAAATTTCATGTTCCAATTCTGCCTGCCAATAGAAAAATTATCATTACCATCTCCAGGAAACGATTGCCCATGTTCAAACCTTTCATCCTTGAAACCTAAGTGGCATGGACCACCATCATCAACACAATATTGCCTTGAAAGTTCTACAACAGCTCTGGCAGCTAGGCTTGCATGTTCTGCAAACTCAGCCGCTGCTTGAGCAGCAGAGGCAGCATCATAAATTTCATGTTGCAATTCTTCCTGCCAACAAAAAAATTACAATTACCATCTCCAGGAAATGATTGCCCATGTTCCAATCTTTCATCCTTGAAACCAAAGTGGCATGAACCACCATCATCAACACAATATTTCCTTGAAAGTTCTACAACAGTTCTGGCAGCTAGGCCACCATGTTCTGCAAACTTAGTCGCTGCTTGAGCAGCAGAGGTAGCATCTTTAAATTTCATGTTCTAATTCTGCCTGCCAATAGAAAATTTACCATCTCCAGGAAATGACTGCCTATGTTCCAACCTTTCATCCTTGAAACCTAAGTGGCATGAACCACCATCATCAACACAATATTGCCTTGAAAGTTCTACAACAGCTCTGGCAGCTAGGCTTGCATGTTCTGCAAACTCAGCCGCTGCTTGAGCAGCAGAGGTAGCATCATAAATTTCATGTTCCAATTCTGCCTGCCAGCAGAAAAATTACCATTACCTTCTCCAGGAAATGATTTCCCATGTTCCAACCTTTCATCCTTGAAACCAAAGTGGCATGAACCACCAACATAAACACAATATTTCCTTGAAAGTTCTACAACAGCTCTGGCAGCTAGGCCACCATGTTCTGCAAACTCAGTCGCTGCTTGAGCAGCAGAGGTAGCATCTTTAAATTTCATGTTCTAATTCTGCCTTCCAATAGAAAATTTACCATCTCCAGGAAATTATTGCCCATGTTCCAACCTTTCATCCTTGAAACCTAAGTGACATG
The DNA here is from genome assembly GCF_000390325.3 of Nicotiana tomentosiformis. Taxonomy (NCBI): domain Eukaryota; kingdom Viridiplantae; phylum Streptophyta; class Magnoliopsida; order Solanales; family Solanaceae; genus Nicotiana; species Nicotiana tomentosiformis. The sequence continues at coordinate 39,133 of NW_027174831.1, forward strand.
AACCACCATTATCAACACAATATTGCCTTGAAAGTTCTACAACAGCTCTGGCTGCTAGGCTTGCATGTTCTGCAAACTCAGCCGCTACTTGAGCAGCAGAGGTAGCATCATAAATTTCATGTTCCAATTCTGCCTGCCAGCAGAAAAATTACCATTACCATCTCCAGGAAATGATTGCCCATGTTCCAACCTTTCATCCTTGAAACCTAAGTGGCATGAACCACCAACATCAACACAATATTTCCTTGAAAGTTCTACAACAGCTCTGGCAGCTAGGCCACCATGTTCTGCAAACTCAGCTGCTGCTTGAGCAGCAGAGATAGCCTCCTTAAATTTCATGTTCCAATTCTACCTGCCAACAGAAAAATTACAATTACCATCTCCAGGAAATGATTGCCCATGTTCCAAACTTTCATCCTTGAAACCTAAGTGGCATGAACCACCATCATCAAGCAGCAGAGGCAGCATCATAAATTTCATGTTCCAATTCTGCCTGCCAGCAGAAAAATTATCATTACCTTCTCCAGGAAATGATTTCCCATGTTCCAACCTTTCATCCTTGAAACCAAAGTGGCATGGACCACCAACATAAACACAATATTTCCTTGAAAGTTCTACAACAGCTCTGGCAGCTAGGCCACCATGTTCTGCAAACTCAGTTGCTGCTTGAGCAGCAGAGGTAGCATCTTTAAATTTCATGTTCTAATTCTGCCTTCCAATAGAAAATTTACCATCTCCAGGAAATTATTGCTCATGTTCCAACCTTTCATCCTTGAAACCTAAGTGGCATGAACAACCATCATCAACACAATATTGCCTTGAAAGTTCTACAATAGCTCTGGCAGCTAGGCCTGCATGTTCAGCAAACTCAGCCGCTGCTTGAGCAGCAGAGGTAGTATCCTTAAATTTCATGTTCCAATTATGCCTGCCAACAGAAAAATTACCATTACCATCTCCAGTAAATGATTGCCCATGTTCCAACCATTCATCCTTGAAACCTAAGTGGCATGAACCACCATCATCAGCACAATATTGCCTTGAAAGTTCTATAACAGCTCTGGCAGCTAGGCCTACATGTTTTGCAAACTCAGCCGCTGCTTGAGCAGCAGAGGTAACATCCTTAAATTTCATGTTCCAATTCTACCTGCCAACAGAAAAATTACTATTACCATCTCCAGGAAATAATTGCCCATGTTCCAACCTTTCATCTTTGAAACCTAAGTGGCATGAACCACCATCATCAACACAATATTGCCTTGAAAGTTCTACAACAGCTCTGGCAGCTAGGCTTGCATGTTCTGCAAACTCAGCCGTTGCTTGAGCAGCAGAGGTAGCATCATAAATTTCATGTTCCAATTCTGCCTGCCAACAGAAAAATTACCATTACCATCTCCAGGAAACGATTGCCCATGTTCAAACCTTTCATCCTTGAAACCTAAGTGGCATGGACCACCTTCATCAACACAATATTGCCTTGAAAGTTCTACAACAGCTCTGGCAGCTAGGCTTGCATGTTCTGCAAACTCAGCCGCTGCTTGAGCAGCAGAGGCAGCATCATAAATTTCATGTTGCAATTCTTCCTGCCAACAAAAAAATTACAATTACCATCTCCAGGAAATGATTGCCCATGTTCCAATCTTTCATTCTTGAAACCTAAGTGGCATGAACCACCATCATCAACACAATATTTCCTTGAAAGTTCTACAACAGCTCTGGCAGCTAGGCCACCATGTTCTGCAAACTTAGTCGCTGCTTGAGCAGCAGAGGTAGCATCTTTAAATTTCATGTTCTAATTCTGCCTGCCAATAGAAAATTTACCATCTCCAGGAAATGATTGCCTATGTTCCAACCTTTCATCCTTGAAACCTAAGTGGCATGAACCACCATCATCAACACAATATTGCCTTGAAAGTTCTACAACAGCTCTGGCAGCTAGGCTTGCATGTTCTGCAAACTCAGCCGCTGCTTGAGCAGCAGAGGTAGCATCATAAATTTCATGTTCCAATTCTGCCTGCCAGCAGAAAAATTACCATTACCTTCTCCAGGAAATGATTTCCCATGTTCCAACCTTTCATCCTTGAAACCAAAGTGGCATGAACCACCAACATAAACACAATATTTCCTTGAAAGTTCTACAACAGCTCTGGCAGCTAGGCCACCATGTTCTGCAAACTCAGTCGCTGCTTGAGCAGCAGAGGTAGCATCTTTAAATTTCATGTTCTAATTCTGCCTTCCAATAGAAAATTTACCATCTCCAGGAAATTATTGCCCATGTTCCAACCTTTCATCCTTGAAACCTAAGTGACATGAACCACCATTATCAACACAATATTGCCTTGAAAGTTCTACAACTGCTCTGGCTGCTAGGCTTGCATGTTCTGCAAACTCAGCCGCTACTTGAGCAGCAGAGGTAGCATCATAAATTTCATGTTCCAATTCTGCCTGCCAGCAGAAAAATTACCATTACCATCTCCAGGAAATGATTGCCCATGTTCCAACCTTTCATCCTTGAAACCTAAGTGGCATGAACCACCAACATCAACACAATATTTCCTTGAAAGTTCTACAACAGCTCTGGTAGCTAGGCCACCATGTTCTGCAAACTCAGCTGCTGCTTGAGCAGCAGAGATAGCCTCCTTAAATTTCATGTTCCAATTCTACCTGCCAACAGAAAAATTACAATTACCATCTCCAGGAAATGATTGCCCATGTTCCAAACTTTCATCCTTGAAACCTAAGTGGCATGAACCACCATCATCAAGCAGCAGAGGCAGCATCATAAATTTCATGTTCCAATTCTGCCTGCCAGCAGAAAAATTACCATTACCTTCTCCAGGAAATGATTTCCCATGTTCCAACCTTTCATCCTTGAAACCAAAGTGGCATGGACCACCAACATAAACACAATATTTCCTTGAAAGTTCTACAACAGCTCTGGCAGCTAGGCCACCATGTTCTGCAAACTCAGTTGCTGCTTGAGCAGCAGAGGTAGCATCTTTAAATTTCATGTTCTAATTCTGCCTTCCAATAGAAAATTTACCATCTCCAGGAAATTATTGCTCATGTTCCAACCTTTCATCCTTGAAACCTAAGTGGCATGAACAACCATCATCAACACAATATTACCTTGAAAGTTCTACAATAGCTCTGGCAGCTAGGCCTGCATGTTCTGCAAACTCAGCCGCTGCTTGAGCAGCAGAGGTAGTATCCTTAAATTTCATGTTCCAATTATGCCTGCCAACAGAAAAATTACCATTACCATCTCCAGTAAATGATTGCCCATGTTCCAACCATTCATCCTTGAAACCTAAGTGGCATGAACCACCATCATCAGCACAATATTGCCTTGAAAGTTCTATAACAGCTCTGGCAGCTAGGCCTACATGTTTTGCAAACTCAGCCGCTGCTTGAGCAGCAGAGGTAACATCCTTAAATTTCATGTTCCACTTCTACCTGCCAACAGAAAAATTACTATTACCATCTCCAGAAAATAATTGCCCATGTTCCAACCTTTCATCTTTGAAACCTAAGTGGCATGAACCACCATCATCAACACAATATTGCCTTGAAAGTTCTACAACAGCTCTGGCAGCTAGGCTTGCATGTTCTGCAAACTCAGCCGTTGCTTGAGCAGCAGAGGCAGCATCATAAATTTCATGTTGCAATTCTTCCTGCCAACAAAAAAATTACAATTACCATCTCCAGGAAATGATTGCCCATGTTCCAATCTTTCATCCTTGAAACCAAAGTGGCATGAACCACCATCATCAACACAATATTTCCTTGAAAGTTCTACAACAGTTCTGGCAGCTAGGCCACCATGTTCTGCAAACTTAGTCGCTGCTTGAGCAGCAGAGGTAGCATCTTTAAATTTCATGTTCTAATTCTGCCTGCCAATAGAAAATTTACCATCTCCAGGAAATGACTGCCTATGTTCCAACCTTTCATCCTTGAAACCTAAGTGGCATGAACCACCATCATCAACACAATATTGCCTTGAAAGTTCTACAACAGCTCTGGCAGCTAGGCTTGCATGTTCTGCAAACTCAGCCGCTGCTTGAGCAGCAGAGGTAGCATCATAAATTTCATGTTCCAATTCTGCCTGCCAACAGAAAAATTACCATTACCTTCTCCAGGAAATGATTTCCCATGTTCCAACCTTTCATCCTTGAAACCAAAGTGGCATGAACCACCAACATAAACACAATATTTCCTTGAAAGTTCTACAATAGCTCTGGCAGCTAGGCCACCATGTTCTGCAAACTCAGTCGCTGCTTGAGCAGCAGAGGTAGCATCTTTAAATTTCATGTTCTAATTCTGCCTTCCAATAGAAAATTTACCATCTCCAGGAAATTATTGCCCATGTTCCAACCTTTCATCCTTGAAACCTAAGTGACATGAACCACCATTATCAACACAATATTGCCTTGAAAGTTCTACAACAGCTCTGGCTGCTAGGCTTGCATGTTCTGCAAACTCAGCCGCTACTTGAGCAGCAGAGGTAGCATCATAAATTTCATGTTCCAATTCTGCCTGCCAGCAGAAAAATTACCATTACCATCTCCAGGAAATGATTGCCCATGTTCCAACCTTTCATCCTTGAAACCTAAGTGGCATGAACCACCAACATCAACACAATATTTCCTTGAAAGTTCTACAACAGCTCTGGCAGCTAGGCCACCATGTTCTGCAAACTCAGCTGCTGCTTGAGCAGCAGAGATAGCCTCCTTAAATTTCATGTTCCAATTCTACCTGCCAACAGAAAAATTACAATTACCATCTCCAGGAAATGATTGCCCATGTTCCAAACTTTCATCCTTGAAACCTAAGTGGCATGAACCACCATCATCAAGCAGCAGAGGCAGCATCATAAATTTCATGTTCCAATTCTGCCTGCCAGCAGAAAAATTACCATTACCTTCTCCAGGAAATGATTTCCCATGTTCCAACCTTTCATCCTTGAAACCAAAGTGGCATGGACCACCAACATAAACACAATATTTCCTTGAAAGTTCTACAACAGCTCTGGCAGCTAGGCCACCATGTTCTGCAAACTCAGATGCTGCTTGAGCAGCAGAGGTAGCATCTTTAAATTTCATGTTCTAATTCTGCCTTCCAATAGAAAATTTACCATCTCCAGGAAATTATTGCTCATGTTCCAACCTTTCATCCTTGAAACCTAAGTGGCATGAACAACCATCATCAACACAATATTGCCTTGAAAGTTCTACAATAGCTCTGGCAGCTAGGCCTGCATGTTCAGCAAACTCAGCCGCTGCTTGAGCAGCAGAGGTAGTATCCTTAAATTTCATGTTCCAATTATGCCTGCCAACAGAAAAATTACCATTACCATCTCCAGTAAATGATTGCCCATGTTCCAACCATTCATCCTTGAAACCTAAGTGGCATGAACCACCATCATCAGCACAATATTGCCTTGAAAGTTCTATAACAGCTCTGGCAGCTAGGCCTACATGTTTTGCAAACTCAGCCGCTGCTTGAGCAGCAGAGGTAACATCCTTAAATTTCATGTTCCAATTCTACCTGCCAACAGAAAAATTACTATTACCATCTCCAGGAAATAATTGCCCATGTTCCAACCTTTCATCTTTGAAACCTAAGTGGCATGAACCACCATCATCAACACAATATTGCCTTGAAAGTTCTACAACAGCTCTGGCAGCTAGGCTTGCATGTTCTGCAAACTCAGCCGTTGCTTGAGCAGCAGAGGTAGCATCATAAATTTCATGTTCCAATTCTGCCTGCCAACAGAAAAATTACCATTACCATCTCCAGGAAACGATTGCCCATGTTCAAACCTTTCATCCTTGAAACCTAAGTGGCATGGACCACCATCATCAACACAATATTGCCTTGAAAGTTCTACAACAGCTCTGGCAGCTAGGCTTGCATGTTCTGCAAACTCAGCCGCTGCTTGAGCAGCAGAGGCAGCATCATAAATTTCATGTTGCAATTCTTCCTGCCAACAAAAAAATTACAATTACCATCTCCAGGAAATGATTGCCCATGTTCCAATCTTTCATTCTTGAAACCTAAGTGGCATGAACCACCATCATCAACACAATATTTCCTTGAAAGTTCTACAACAGCTCTGGCAGCTAGGCCACCATGTTCTGCAAACTTAGTCGCTGCTTGAGCAGCAGAGGTAGCATCTTTAAATTTCATGTTCTAATTCTGCCTGCCAATAGAAAATTTACCATCTCCAGGAAATGATTGCCTATGTTCCAACCTTTCATCCTTGAAACCTAAGTGGCATGAACCACCATCATCAACACAATATTGCCTTGAAAGTTCTACAACAGCTCTGGCAGCTAGGCTTGCATGTTCTGCAAACTCAGCCGCTGCTTGAGCAGCAGAGGTAGCATCATAAATTTCATGTTCCAATTCTGCCTGCCAGCAGAAAAATTACCATTACCTTCTCCAGGAAATGATTTCCCATGTTCCAACCTTTCATCCTTGAAACCAAAGTGGCATGAACCACCAACATAAACACAATATTTCCTTGAAAGTTCTACAACAGCTCTGGCAGCTAGGCCACCATGTTCTGCAAACTCAGTCGCTGCTTGAGCAGCAGAGGTAGCATCTTTAAATTTCATGTTCTAATTCTGCCTTCCAATAGAAAATTTACCATCTCCAGGAAATTATTGCCCATGTTCCAACCTTTCATCCTTGAAACCTAAGTGACATGAACCACCATTATCAACACAATATTGCCTTGAAAGTTCTACAACAGCTCTGGCTGCTAGGCTTGCATGTTCTGCAAACTCAGCCGCTACTTGAGCAGCAGAGGTAGCATCATAAATTTCATGTTCCAATTCTGCCTGCCAGCAGAAAAATTACCATTACCATCTCCAGGAAATGATTGCCCATGTTCCAACCTTTCATCCTTGAAACCTAAGTGGCATGAACCACCAACATCAACACAATATTTCCTTGAAAGTTCTACAACAGCTCTGGCAGCTAGGCCACCATGTTCTGCAAACTCAGCTGCTGCTTGAGCAGCAGAGATAGCCTCCTTAAATTTCATGTTCCAATTCTACCTGCCAACAGAAAAATTACAATTACCATCTCCAGGAAATGATTGCCCATGTTCCAAACTTTCATCCTTGAAACCTAAGTGGCATGAACCACCATCATCAAGCAGCAGAGGCAGCATCATAAATTTCATGTTCCAATTCTGCCTGCCAGCAGAAAAATTACCATTACCTTCTCCAGGAAATGATTTCCCATGTTCCAACCTTTCATCCTTGAAACCAAAGTGGCATGGACCACCAACATAAACACAATATTTCCTTGAAAGTTCTACAACAGCTCTGGCAGCTAGGCCACCATGTTCTGCAAACTCAGTTGCTGCTTGAGCAGCAGAGGTAGCATCTTTAAATTTCATGTTCTAATTCTGCCTTCCAATAGAAAATTTACCATCTCCAGGAAATTATTGCTCATGTTCCAACCTTTCATCCTTGAAACCTAAGTGGCATGAACAACCATCATCAACACAATATTGCCTTGAAAGTTCTACAATAGCTCTGGCATCTAGGCCTGCATGTTCTGCAAACTCAGCCGCTGCTTGAGCAGCAGAGGTAGTATCCTTAAATTTCATGTTCCAATTATGCCTGCCAACAGAAAAATTACCACTACCATCTCCAGTAAATGATTGCCCATGTTCCAACCATTCATCCTTGAAACCTAAGTGGCATGAACCACCATCATCAGCACAATATTACCTTGAAAGTTCTATAACAGCTCTGGCAGCTAGGCCTACATGTTTTGCAAACTCAGCCGCTGCTTGAGCAGCAGAGGTAACATCCTTAAATTTCATGTTCCAATTCTACCTGCCAACAGAAAAATTACTATTACCATCTCCAGGAAATAATTGCCCATGTTCCAACCTTTCATCTTTGAAACCTAAGTGGCATGAACCACCATCATCAACACAATATTGCCTTGAAAGTTCTACAACAGCTCTGGCAGCTAGGCTTGCATGTTCTGCAAACTCAGCCGTTGCTTGAGCAGCAGAGGTAGCATCATAAATTTCATGTTCCAATTCTGCCTGCCAACAGAAAAATTACCATTACCATCTCCAGGAAACGATTGCCCATGTTCAAACCTTTCATCCTTGAAACCTAAGTGGCATGGACCACCATCATCAACACAATATTGCCTTGAAAGTTCTACAACAGCTCTGGCAGCTAGGCTTGCATGTTCTGCAAACTCAGCCGCTGCTTGAGCAGCAGAGGCAGCATCATAAATTTCATGTTGCAATTCTTCCTGCCAACAAAAAAATTACAATTACCATCTCCAGGAAATGATTGCCCATGTTCCAATCTTTCATTCTTGAAACCTAAGTGGCATGAACCACCATCATCAACACAATATTTCCTTGAAAGTTCTACAACAGCTCTGGCAGCTAGGCCACCATGTTCTGCAAACTTAGTCGCTGCTTGAGCAGCAGAGGTAGCATCTTTAAATTTCATGTTCTAATTCTGCCTGCCAATAGAAAATTTACCATCTCCAGGAAATGATTGCCTATGTTCCAACCTTTCATCCTTGAAACCTAAGTGGCATGAACCACCATCATCAACACAATATTGCCTTGAAAGTTCTACAACAGCTCTGGTAGCTAGGCTTGCATGTTCTGCAACCTCAGCCGCTGCTTGAGCAGCAGAGGTAGCATCATAAATTTCATGTTCCAATTCTGCCTGCCAGCAGAAAAATTACCATTACCTTCTCCAGGAAATGATTTCCCATGTTCCAACCTTTCATCCTTGAAACCAAAGTGGCATGAACCACCAACATAAACACAATATTTCCTTGAAAGTTCTACAACAGCTCTGGCAGCTAGGCCACCATGTTCTGCAAACTCAGTCGCTGCTTGAGCAGCAGAGGTAGCATCTTTAAATTTCATGTTCTAATTCTGCCTTCCAATAGAAAATTTACCATCTCCAGGAAATTATTGCCCATGTTCCAACCTTTCATCCTTGAAACCTAAGTGACATGAACCACCATTATCAACACAATATTGCCTTGAAAGTTCTACAACTGCTCTGGCTGCTAGGCTTGCATGTTCTGCAAACTCAGCCGCTACTTGAGCAGCAGAGGTAGCATCATAAATTTCATGTTCCAATTCTGCCTGCCAGCAGAAAAATTACCATTACCATCTCCAGGAAATGATTGCCCATGTTCCAACCTTTCATCCTTGAAACCTAAGTGGCATGAACCACCAACATCAACACAATATTTCCTTGAAAGTTCTACAACAGCTCTGGCAGCTAGGCCACCATGTTCTGCAAACTCAGCCGCTGCTTGAGCAGCAGAGATAACCTCCTTAAATTTCATGTTCCAATTCTACCTGCCAACAGAAAAATTACAATTACCATCTCCAGGAAATGATTGCCCATGTTCCAAACTTTCATCCTTGAAACCTAAGTGGCATGAACCACCATCATCAACACAATATTGCCTTGAAAGTTCTACAACAGCTCTGGCAGCTAGGCTTGCATGTTCTGCAAACTCAGCCGCTGCTTGAGCAGCAGAGGTAGCATCATAAATTTCATGTTCCAATTCTGCCTGCCAGCAGAAAAATTACCATTACCTTCTCCAGGAAATGATTTCCCATGTTCCAACCTTTCATCCTTGAAACCAAAGTGGCATGAACCACCAACATAAACACAATATTTCCTTGAAAGTTCTACAACAGCTCTGGCAGCTAGGCCACCATGTTCTGCGAACTCAGTCGCTGCTTGAGCAGCAGAGGTAGCATCTTTAAATTTCATGTTCTAATTCTGCCTTCCAATAGAAAATTTACCATCTCCAGGAAATTATTGCCCATGTTCCAACCTTTCATCCTTGAAACCTAAGTGGCATGAACAACCATCATCAACACAATATTGCCTTGAAAGTTCTACAACAGCTCTAGCAGCTAGGCTTGCATGTTCTGCAAACTCAGCCGCTGCTTGAGCAGCAGAGGTAGCATCATAAATTTCATGTTCCAATTCTGCCTGCCAGCAGAAAAATTACCATTACCATCTCCAGGAAATGATTGCCCATGTTCCAACCTTTCATCCTTGAAACCTAAGTGGCATGAACCATCAACATCAACACAATATTTTCTTGAAAGTTCTAACACAGCTCTGGCAGCTAGGCCACCATGTTCTGCAAACTCAGCCGCTGCTTGAGCAGCAGAGATAGCATCCTTAAATTTCATGTTCCAATTCTACCTGCCAACAGAAAAATTAAAATTACCATCTCCAGGAAATGATTGCCCATGTTCCAACCTTTCATCCTTGAAACCTAAGAGGCAGGAACCACCATCATCAACACAATATTGCCTTGAAAGTTCTACAATAGCTCTGGCAGCTAGGCCTGCATGTTCTGCAAACTCAGCCGCTGCTTGAGCAGCAGAGGTAGTATCCTTAAATTTCATGTTCCAATTATGCCTGCCAACAGAAAAATTACCATTACCATCTCCAGTAAATGATTGCCCATGTTCCAACCATTCATCCTTGAAACCTAAGTGGCATGAACCACCATCATCAGCACAATATTGCCTTGAAAGTTCTATAACAGCTCTGGCAGCTAGGCCTACATGTTCTGCAAACTCAGCCGCTGCTTGAGCAGCAGAGGTAGCATCCTTAAATTTCATGTTCCAATTCTACCTGCCAACAGAAAAATTACAATTACCATCTCCAGGAAATGATTGCCCATGTTCCAACCTTTCATCTTTGAAACCTAAGTGGCATGAACCACCATCATCAACACAATATTGCCTTGAAAGTTCTACAACAGCTCTGGCAGCTAGGCCACCATGTTCTGCAAACTCAGCCGCTGCTTGAGCAGCAGAGATAGCCTCCTTAAATTTCATGTTCCAATTCTACCTGCCAACAGAAAAATTACCATTACCATCTCCAGGAAATGATTGCCCATGTTCCAAACTTTCATCCTTGAAACCTAAGTGGCATGAACCACCATCATCAACACAATATTGCCTTGAAAGTTCTACAACAGCTCTGGCAGCTAGGCTTGCATGTTCTGCAAACTCAGCCGCTGCTTGAGCAGCAGAGGTAGCATCATAAATTTCATGTTCCAATTCTGCCTGCCAGCAGAAAAATTACCATTACCTTCTCCAGGAAATGATTTCCCATGTTCCAACCTTTCATCCTTGAAACCAAAGTGGCATAAACCACCATCATCAACACAATATTTCCTTGAAAGTTCTACAACAGCTCTGGCAGCTAGGCCACCATGTTCTGCAAACTTAGTCGCTGCTTGAGCAGCAGAGGTAGCATCTTTAAATTTCATGTTCTAATTCTGCCTGCCAATAGAAAATTTACCATCTCCAGGAAATGATTGCCCATGTTCCAACCTTTCATCCTTGAAACCTAAGTGGCATGAACCACCATCATCAACACAATATTGCATTAAAAGTTCTACTGTATCTTTGGCAGCTAGGCTTGCATGTTCTGCAAACTCAGTCGCTGCTAGAGCAGTAGAGGTAGCATCCTTAAATTTCATGTTCCAATTCTGCCTGCCAACAAAAATATTACCATTACCATCTCTAGGAAATGATTGCCCATTTTCCAACCTTTTATCCTTGCAACCTAAGTGGCATGAAACAGCATCATCAACACAATATTGCCTTGAAAGTTCTACAACAGCTCTGGCAGCTAGGCTTGTATATTCTGCAAACTCAGCTTCTGCTTGAGCAGCAGAGGTAGCATCCTTAAATTTCATGTTCTAATTCTACTTGCCACAGAAAAATTACCATCTCCAGGAAATGATTGCCCATGTTCCAACCTTTCATCCTTGAAACCTAAGTGACATGAACCACCAACATAAACACAATATTTC
>NW_027174832.1:0-51000 GCF_000390325.3 Nicotiana tomentosiformis
TCTGTCTGCCAATAGAAAAATTACCATCTCCAGGAAATGATTGCCCATGTTCCAACCTTTCATACGTGAAACCTAAGTGGCATGAACAACTATCATCAATACAATATTGCCTTGAATGTTCTACAACAGCTATGGCAGATAGGCTTGCATGTTCTCCAAACTCAGACGATGCTTGAGCAACAGAGGTAGCATCCTTAAATTTCATGTTCCAATACTGCCTGCCAATAGAAAACTTACCATTACCATCTCAAGGAAATGATTACCCATGTTCCAACCTTTCATCCTTGACACCTAAGTGGCATGAACCACCATCATCAACATAATATTGCCTTGAAAGTTCTACAACAGCTCTGGCAGCTAGGCTTGCCTTTTCTGCAAACTCAGCCACTGCTTGAGCAGCAGATGTAGCATCCTTAAATTTCAAGTTCCAATTCTTGCTGCCGATAGAAAAATTACCATTACCATCTCCAGGAAATGCTAGCCCATTTTCTAACCTTTCATCCTTGAAACCTAAGTGGCATGAACCACCATCATCAACACAATATTGCCTTGAAAGTTCTCCAATAGCTCTGGCAGCTAGGCTTACATGTTCTCCAAACTCATCCGCTGCTTGAGCAGCAGAGGTAGCATCCTTAAATTTCATGTTCCAATACTGCCTGCCAATAGAAATATTACCATTACCATCTGCAGGAAATGATTGCCCATGTTCCAACCTTTCATCCTTGAAACCTAAGTGGCATGAACCACCATCATCAACACAATATTGCCTTGAAAGTTCTACAACAGCTCTGACAGCTAGGCTTACCTGTTCTGCAAACTCAGCCGCTGCTTGAGCAGCAGAGGTAGCATCCTTAAATTTCAAGTTCCAATTCTGCTTGCCAAGAGAAAAATTACCATTACCATCTCCAGGAAATGCTAGCCCATTTTATAACCTTTCATCCTTGAAATCGAAGTGGCATGAACCACCATCATCAACATAATATTGCCATGAAAGTTCTCCAACAGCTCTGGTAGCTAGGCTTACATGTTCTCCAAACTCATCCGCTGCTTGAGCAGCAGAGGTAGCATCCTTAAATTTCATGTTCCAATACTGCCTGCCAATAGAAATATTACCATTACCATCTCCAGGAAATGATTGCCCATGTTCCAACCTTTCATCCTTGAAACCTAAGGGGCATGAACCACCATCATCAACACAATATTGCCTTTAAAGTTCTACAACAGCTCTGGCATCTAGGCTTGCATGTTCTGCAAACTCAGCCACTGCTTGAGTAGCATAGGTCGCATCCTTAAATTTCATGTTCCAATTCTTCTTGCCAATAGAAAAATTACCATCTCTAGGAAATGATTGCCCATGTTCCAACCTTTCATCCTTGAAACCTAAGTGGCATGAACTACTATCATCAACACAATATTGCCTTGAAAGTTTTACAACAGCTATGGCAGCTAGCCTTGCATGCTCTGCAAACTCTACCGCTGCTTGAGCAGCAGAGGTATCATCCTTAAATTTCATCTTCCAATTCTACTTGCCAGTAGAAAAATTACCATTACAATCTCCAAGAAATGATTGCCCATGTTCCAACCTTTCATCCTTGAAACCTAAGTGGCATGAACAACCATCATCAACACAATATTGCCTTGAAAGTTCTACAACTGCTCTGGCAGCTAGGCTTACCTGTTCTGCAAACTCAGCCGCTACTTGAGCAGCAGAGGTAGCATCCTTAAATTTCAAGTTCCAATTCTACTTGCCAATAGAAAAATTACCATTACCATCTCCAGGAAATGCTAGCCCATTTTCTAACCTTTCATCCTTGAAACCGAAGTGGCATGAACCACCATCATCAACATAATATTGCCTTGAAAGTTCTCCAACAGCTCTGGCAGCTAGGCTTGCATGTTCTCCAAACTCAGCCGCTGCTTGAGCAGCAGAGGTAGCATCCTTAAATTTCATGTTCCAATACTGCCTGCCAATAGAAATATTACCATTACCATCTCCAGGAAATGATTGCCCATGTTCCAACCTTTCATCCTTGAAACCTAAGGGGCATGAACCACCATCATCAACACAATATTGCCTTTAAAGTTCTACAACAGCTCTGGCATCTAGGCTTGCATGTTCTGCAAACTCAGCCACTGCTTGAGCAGCATAGGTAGCATCCTTAAATTTCATGTTCCAATTCTTCCTGCCAATAGAAAAATTACCATCTCCAGGAAATGATTGCCCATGTTCCAACCTTTCATCCTTGAAACCTAAGTTGCATGAACTACTATCATCAACACAATATTGCCTTGAAAGTTCTACAACAGCTATGGCAGTTAGCCTTGCATGCTCTGCAAACTCTACCGCTGCTTGAGCAGCAGAGGTATCATCCTTAAATTTCATCTTCCAATTCTGCTTGCCAATAGAAAAATTACCATTACAATCTCCAAGAAATAATTGCCCATGTTCCAACCTTTCATCCTTGAAACCTAAGTGGCATGAACCACCATCATCAATACAATATTGCCTTGAAAGTTCTCCAACAGCTCTGGCAGCTAGGCTTGCATGTTCTCCAAACTCGGCCGCTGCTTGAGCAGCAGAGGTAGCATCCTTAAATTTCATGTTCCAATACTGCCTGCCAATAGAAATATTACCATTACCATCTCCAGGAAATGATTGCCCATGTTCCAACCTTTTATCCTTGAAACCTAAGGGGCATGAACCACCATCATCAACACAATATTGCCTTTAAAGTTCTACAACAGCTCTGGCATCTAGGCTTGCATGTTCTGCAAACTCAGCCACTGCTTGAGCAGCATAGGTAGCATCCTTAAATTTCATGTTCCAATTCTTCCTGCCAATAGAAAAATTACCATCTCCAGGAAATAATTGCCCATGTTCCAACCTTTCATCCTTGAAAGCTAAGTGGCATGAACTACTATCATCAACACAATATTGCCTTGAAAGTTCTACAACAGCTATGGCAGCTAGGCTTGCATGTTCTGCAAACACTGCCGTTGCTTGAGCAGCAGAGGTAGCATCCTTAAATTTCATGTTCCAATTCTGCTTGCCAACAGAAAAATTACCATTACAATCTCCAGGAAGTGATTGCCCATGTTCCAACCTTTCATCCTTGAAACCTAAGTGGCATGAACCACCATCATCAATACAATATTGCCTTGAAAGTTCTACAACAGCTCTGGCAGCTAGGCTTACCTGTTCTGCAAACTCAGCCGCTGCTTGAGCAGCAGAGGTAGCATCCTTAAATTTCATGTTCCAATACTGCTTGCTAATAGAAAAATTACCATTACCATCTCCAGCAAATGATTGCCCATGTTCCAACCTTTCATCCTTGAAACCTAAGAGGCATGAACCACCATCATCAACACAATATTGCCTTTAAAGTTCTACAACAGCTCTGACATCTAGGCTTGCATGTTCTGCAAACTCAGCCACTGCTTGAGCAGCATAGGTAGCATCATTAAATTTCATGTTCCAATTCTTCCTGCCAATAGAAAAATTACCATTTCCAGGAAATGATTGCCCATGTTCCAACCTTTCATCCTTGAAACCTAAGTGGCATGAACTACTATCATCAACACAATATTGCCTTGAAAGTTCTACAACAGCTATGGCAGCTAGGCTTGCATGTTCTGCAAACTCTGCCGCTACTTGAGCAGCAGAGGTAGCATCCTTAAATTTTAAGTTCCAATTCTTCTTGCCAATCGAAAAATTACCATTACCATCTCAAGGAAATGCTTGCCCATTTTCTAACCTTTCATCCTTCAAACCTAAGTGGCATGAACCACCATCATCAACACAATATTGCCTTCAAAGTTCTCCAACAGCTCTGGCAGCTAGGCTTGCATGTTCTCCAAACTCAACCGCTGCTTGACCAGCAGAGGTAGCAACCTTAAATTTCATGTTCCAATTCTGCCTGCCAATAGAAAAATTACCATCTCCATGAAATGATTGCCCATGTTCCAACCTCTCATCCTTGAAACCCAAGTGGCAAGAACTACTATGATCAACACAATATTGCCTTGAAAGTTCTACAACAGCTATGGCAGCTAGGCTTGCATTTTCTGCAAACTCTGCCGCTGCTTGAGCAGTAGAGGTGGCACCCTTAAATTTCATGTTCCAATTCTACTTGCCATCAGAAAAATTACCATTCCCATCTTTAGGAAATGATTGCCCATGTTCCAACCTTTCATCCTTGAAACCTAAGTGGCATGAACCACCATCATCAACACAATATTGCCTTGAAAGTTCTACATCATCTCTAGCAGCAAGGCTTAGCTGTTCTGCAAACTCAGCCGCTGCTTGAGCAGCAGAGGTAGCATCCTTAAATTTCAAGTTCCAATTCTGCTTGCCAATAGAAAAATTACCATTACCATCTCCAGGAAATGCTAGCCCATTTTCTAACCTTTCATCCTTGAAACCGAAGTGGCATGAACCACCATCATCAACATAATATTGCCTTGAAAGTTCTCCAACAGCTCTGGCAGCTAGGCTTGCATGTTCTCCAAACTCAGCCGCTGCTTGAGCAGCAGAGGTAGCATCCTTAAATTTCATGTTCCAATACTGCCTGCCAATAGAAAAATTACCATTACCATCTCCAGGAAATGATTGCCCATGTTCCAACCTTTCATCCTTGAAACCTAAGTGGCATGAACTACTATCATCAACACAATATTGCCTTGAAAGTTCTACAACAGCTATGGCAGCTAGGCTTGCATGTTCTGCAAACTCTGCCGCTACTTGAGCAGCAGAGGTAGCATCCTTAAATTTCAAGTTCCAATTCTTCTTGCCAATCGAAAAATTACCATTACCATCTCAAGGAAATGCTTGCCCATTTTCTAACCTTTCATCCTTCAAACCTAAGTGGCATGAACCACCATCATCAACACAATATTGCCTTCAAAGTTCTCCAACAGCTCTGGCAGCTAGGCTTGCATGTTCTCCAAACTCAACCGCTGCTTGACCAGCAGAGGTAGCAACCTTAAATTTCATGTTCCAATTCTGCCTGCCAATAGAAAAATTACCATCTCCATGAAATGATTGCCCATGTTCCAACCTTTCATCCTTGAAACCCAAGTGGCAAGAACTACTATGATCAACACAATATTGCCTTGAAAGTTCTACAACAGCTATGGCAGCTAGGCTTGCATTTTCTGCAAACTCTGCCGCTGCTTGAGCAGTAGAGGTGGCACCCTTAAATTTCATGTTCCAATTCTACTTGCCAATAGAAAAATTACCATTACCATCTCCAGGAAATGATTGCCCATGTTCCAACCTTTCATCCTTGAAACCTAAGTGGCATGAACCACCATCATCAACACAATATTGCCTTGAAAGTTCTACATCATCTCTAGCAGCAAGGCTTAGCTGTTCTGCAAACTCAGCCGCTGCTTGAGCAGCAGAGGTAGCATCCTTAAATTTCAAGTTCCAATTCTGCTTGCCAATAGAAAAATTACCATTACCATCTCCAGGAAATGCTAGCCCATTTTCTAACCTTTCATCCGTGAAACCGAAGTGGCATGAACCACCATCATCAACATAATATTGCCTTGAAAGTTCTCCAACAGCTCTGGCAACTAGGCTTGCATGTTCTCCAAACTCAGCCGCTGCTTGAGCAGCAGAGGTAGCATCCTTAAATTTCATGTTCCAATACTGCCTGCCAACAGAAAAATTACCATTACCATCTCCAGGAAATGATTGCCCATGTTCCAACCTTTCATCCTTCAAACCTAAGGGGCATGAACCACCATCATCAACACAATATTTCCTTTAAAGTTCTACAACAGCTCTGACATCTAGGCTTGCATGTTCTGCAAACTCAGCCACTGCTTGAGCAGCATAGGTAGCATCATTAAATTTCATGTTCCAATTCTTCCTGCCAATAGAAAAATTACCATTTCCAGGAAATGATTGCCCATGTTCCAACCTTTCATCCTTGAAACCTAAGTGGCATGAACTACTATCATCAACACAATATTGCCTTGAAAGTTCTACAACAGCTCTGGCAGCTAGGCCTACATGTTCTCCAAACTCATCCGCTGCTTGAGCAGCAGAGGTAGCATCCTTAAATTTCATGTTCCAATACTGCCTGCCAATAGAAATATTACCATTACCATCTCCAGGAAATGATTGCCCATGTTCCAACCTTTCATCCTTGAAACCTAAGGGGCATGAACCACCATCATCAACACAATATTGCCTTTAAAGTTCTACAACAGCTCTGGCATCTAGGCTTGCATGTTCTTCAAACTCAGCCACTGCTTGAGTAGCATAGGTCGCATCCTTAAATTTCATGTTCCAATTCTTCCTGCCAATAGAAAAATTACCATCTCTAGGAAATGATTGCCCATGTTCCAACCTTTCATCCTTGAAACCTAAGTGGCATGAACTACTATCATCAACACAATATTGCCTTGAAAGTTCTACAACAGCTATGGCAGCTAGCCTTCCATGCTCTGCAAACTCTACCGCTGCTTGAGCAGCAGAGGTATCATCCTTAAATTTCATCTTCCAATTCTGCTTGCCAATAGAAAAATTACCATTACAATCTCCAAGAAATGATTGCCCATGTTCCAACCTTTCATCCTTGAAACCTAAGTGGCATGAACAACCATCATCAACACAATATTGCCTTGAAAGTTCTACAACTGCTCTGGCAGCTAGGCTTACCTGTTCTGCAAACTCAGCCGCTACTTGAGCAGCAGAGGTAGCATCCTTAAATTTCAAGTTCCAATTCTACTTGCCAATAGAAAAATTACCATTACCATCTCCAGGAAATGCTAGCCCATTTTCTAACCTTTCATCCTTGAAACCGAAGTGGCATGAACCACCATCATCAACATAATATTGCCTTGAAAGTTCTCCAACAGCTCTGGCAGCTAGGCTTGCATGTTCTCCAAACTCAGCCGCTGCTTGAGCAGCAGAGGTAGCATCCTTAAATTTCATGTTCCAATACTGCCTGCCAATAGAAATATTACCATTACCATCTCCAGGAAATGATTGCCCATGTTCCAACCTTTCATCCTTCAAACCTAAGGGGCATGAACCACCATCATCAACACAATATTTCCTTTAAAGTTCTACAACAGCTCTGGCATCTAGGCTTGCATGTTCTGCAAACTCAGCCACTGCTTGAGCAGCATAGGTAGCATCCTTAAATTTCATGATCCAATTCTTCCTGCCAGTAGAAAAATTACCATCTCCAGGAAATGATTGCCCATGTTCAACCTTTCATCCTTGAAACCTATGTAGCATGAACTACTATCATCAACACAATATTGCCTTGAAAGTTCTACAACAGCTATGGCAGTTAGGCTTGCATGCTCTGCAAACTCTACCGCTGCTTGAGCAGCAGAGGTAGCATCCTTAAATTTCATCTTCCAATTCTGCCTGCCAACAGAAAAATTACCATTACCATCTCCAGGAAATGATTGCCCATGTTCCAACCTTTCATCCTTGAAACCTAAGTGGCATGAACCACCATCATCAATACAATATTGCCTTGAAAGTTCTCCAACAGCTCTGGCAGCTAGGCTTGCATGTTCTCCAAACTCGGCCGCTGCTTGAGCAGCAGAGGTAGCATCCTTAAATTTCATGTTCCAATACTGCCTGCCAATAGAAATATTACCATTACCATCTCCAGGAAATGATTGCCCATGTTCCAACCTTTCATCCTTGAAACCTAAGGGGCATGAACCACCATCATCAACACAATATTGCCTTTAAAGTTCTACAACAGCTCTGGCATCTAGGCTTGCATGTTCTGCAAACTCAGCCACTGCTTGAGCAGCATAGGTAGCATCCTTAAATTTCATGTTCCAATTCTTCCTGCCAATAGAAAAATTACCATCTCCAGGAAATAATTGCCCATGTTCCAACCTTTCATCCTTGAAAGCTAAGTGGCATGAACTACTATCATCAACACAATATTGCCTTGAAAGTTCTACAACAGCTATGGCAGCTAGGCTTGCATGTTCTGCAAACACTGCCGTTGCTTGAGCAGCAGAGGTAGCATCCTTAAATTTCATGTTCCAATTCTGCTTGCCAACAGAAAAATTACCATTACAATCTCCAGGAAGTGATTGCCCATGTTCCAACCTTTCATCCTTGAAACCTAAGTGGCATGAACCACCATCATCAATACAATATTGCCTTGAAAGTTCTACAACAGCTCTGGCAGCTAGGCTTACCTGTTCTGCAAACTCAGCCGCTGCTTGAGCAGCAGAGGTAGCATCCTTAAATTTCATGTTCCAATACTGCTTGCTAATAGAAAAATTACCATTACCATCTCCAGCAAATGATTGCCCATGTTCCAACCTTTCATCCTTGAAACCTAAGAGGCATGAACCACCATCATCAACACAATATTGCCTTTAAAGTTCTACAACAGCTCTGACATCTAGGCTTGCATGTTCTGCAAACTCAGCCACTGCTTGAGCAGCATAGGTAGCATCATTAAATTTCATGTTCCAATTCTTCCTGCCAATAGAAAAATTACCATTTCCAGGAAATGATTGCCCATGTTCCAACCTTTCATCCTTGAAACCTAAGTGGCATGAACTACTATCATCAACACAATATTGCCTTGAAAGTTCTACAACAGCTATGGCAGCTAGGCTTGCATGTTCTGCAAACTCTGCCGCTACTTGAGCAGCAGAGGTAGCATCCTTAAATTTTAAGTTCCAATTCTTCTTGCCAATCGAAAAATTACCATTACCATCTCAAGGAAATGCTTGCCCATTTTCTAACCTTTCATCCTTCAAACCTAAGTGGCATGAACCACCATCATCAACACAATATTGCCTTCAAAGTTCTCCAACAGCTCTGGCAGCTAGGCTTGCATGTTCTCCAAACTCAACCGCTGCTTGACCAGCAGAGGTAGCAACCTTAAATTTCATGTTCCAATTCTGCCTGCCAATAGAAAAATTACCATCTCCATGAAATGATTGCCCATGTTCCAACCTCTCATCCTTGAAACCCAAGTGGCAAGAACTACTATGATCAACACAATATTGCCTTGAAAGTTCTACAACAGCTATGGCAGCTAGGCTTGCATTTTCTGCAAACTCTGCCGCTGCTTGAGCAGTAGAGGTGGCACCCTTAAATTTCATGTTCCAATTCTACTTGCCATCAGAAAAATTACCATTCCCATCTTTAGGAAATGATTGCCCATGTTCCAACCTTTCATCCTTGAAACCTAAGTGGCATGAACCACCATCATCAACACAATATTGCCTTGAAAGTTCTACATCATCTCTAGCAGCAAGGCTTAGCTGTTCTGCAAACTCAGCCGCTGCTTGAGCAGCAGAGGTAGCATCCTTAAATTTCAAGTTCCAATTCTGCTTGCCAATAGAAAAATTACCATTACCATCTCCAGGAAATGCTAGCCCATTTTCTAACCTTTCATCCTTGAAACCGAAGTGGCATGAACCACCATCATCAACATAATATTGCCTTGAAAGTTCTCCAACAGCTCTGGCAGCTAGGCTTGCATGTTCTCCAAACTCAGCCGCTGCTTGAGCAGCAGAGGTAGCATCCTTAAATTTCATGTTCCAATACTGCCTGCCAATAGAAAAATTACCATTACCATCTCCAGGAAATGATTGCCCATGTTCCAACCTTTCATCCTTGAAACCTAAGTGGCATGAACTACTATCATCAACACAATATTGCCTTGAAAGTTCTACAACAGCTATGGCAGCTAGGCTTGCATGTTCTGCAAACTCTGCCGCTACTTGAGCAGCAGAGGTAGCATCCTTAAATTTCAAGTTCCAATTCTTCTTGCCAATCGAAAAATTACCATTACCATCTCAAGGAAATGCTTGCCCATTTTCTAACCTTTCATCCTTCAAACCTAAGTGGCATGAACCACCATCATCAACACAATATTGCCTTCAAAGTTCTCCAACAGCTCTGGCAGCTAGGCTTGCATGTTCTCCAAACTCAACCGCTGCTTGACCAGCAGAGGTAGCAACCTTAAATTTCATGTTCCAATTCTGCCTGCCAATAGAAAAATTACCATCTCCATGAAATGATTGCCCATGTTCCAACCTTTCATCCTTGAAACCCAAGTGGCAAGAACTACTATGATCAACACAATATTGCCTTGAAAGTTCTACAACAGCTATGGCAGCTAGGCTTGCATTTTCTGCAAACTCTGCCGCTGCTTGAGCAGTAGAGGTGGCACCCTTAAATTTCATGTTCCAATTCTACTTGCCAATAGAAAAATTACCATTACCATCTCCAGGAAATGATTGCCCATGTTCCAACCTTTCATCCTTGAAACCTAAGTGGCATGAACCACCATCAT
This sequence comes from Nicotiana tomentosiformis, assembly GCF_000390325.3. NCBI lineage: Eukaryota > Viridiplantae > Streptophyta > Magnoliopsida > Solanales > Solanaceae > Nicotiana > Nicotiana tomentosiformis. The sequence continues at coordinate 10,311 of NW_027174832.1, forward strand.
CAACACAATATTGCCTTGAAAGTTCTACATCATCTCTAGCAGCAAGGCTTAGCTGTTCTGCAAACTCAGCCGCTGCTTGAGCAGCAGAGGTAGCATCCTTAAATTTCAAGTTCCAATTCTGCTTGCCAATAGAAAAATTACCATTACCATCTCCAGGAAATGCTAGCCCATTTTCTAACCTTTCATCCGTGAAACCGAAGTGGCATGAACCACCATCATCAACATAATATTGCCTTGAAAGTTCTCCAACAGCTCTGGCAACTAGGCTTGCATGTTCTCCAAACTCAGCCGCTGCTTGAGCAGCAGAGGTAGCATCCTTAAATTTCATGTTCCAATACTGCCTGCCAACAGAAAAATTACCATTACCATCTCCAGGAAATGATTGCCCATGTTCCAACCTTTCATCCTTCAAACCTAAGGGGCATGAACCACCATCATCAACACAATATTTCCTTTAAAGTTCTACAACAGCTCTGACATCTAGGCTTGCATGTTCTGCAAACTCAGCCACTGCTTGAGCAGCATAGGTAGCATCATTAAATTTCATGTTCCAATTCTTCCTGCCAATAGAAAAATTACCATTTCCAGGAAATGATTGCCCATGTTCCAACCTTTCATCCTTGAAACCTAAGTGGCATGAACTACTATCATCAACACAATATTGCCTTGAAAGTTCTACAACAGCTCTGGCAGCTAGGCCTACATGTTCTCCAAACTCATCCGCTGCTTGAGCAGCAGAGGTAGCATCCTTAAATTTCATGTTCCAATACTGCCTGCCAATAGAAATATTACCATTACCATCTCCAGGAAATGATTGCCCATGTTCCAACCTTTCATCCTTGAAACCTAAGGGGCATGAACCACCATCATCAACACAATATTGCCTTTAAAGTTCTACAACAGCTCTGGCATCTAGGCTTGCATGTTCTTCAAACTCAGCCACTGCTTGAGTAGCATAGGTCGCATCCTTAAATTTCATGTTCCAATTCTTCCTGCCAATAGAAAAATTACCATCTCTAGGAAATGATTGCCCATGTTCCAACCTTTCATCCTTGAAACCTAAGTGGCATGAACTACTATCATCAACACAATATTGCCTTGAAAGTTCTACAACAGCTATGGCAGCTAGCCTTCCATGCTCTGCAAACTCTACCGCTGCTTGAGCAGCAGAGGTATCATCCTTAAATTTCATCTTCCAATTCTGCTTGCCAATAGAAAAATTACCATTACAATCTCCAAGAAATGATTGCCCATGTTCCAACCTTTCATCCTTGAAACCTAAGTGGCATGAACAACCATCATCAACACAATATTGCCTTGAAAGTTCTACAACTGCTCTGGCAGCTAGGCTTACCTGTTCTGCAAACTCAGCCGCTACTTGAGCAGCAGAGGTAGCATCCTTAAATTTCAAGTTCCAATTCTACTTGCCAATAGAAAAATTACCATTACCATCTCCAGGAAATGCTAGCCCATTTTCTAACCTTTCATCCTTGAAACCGAAGTGGCATGAACCACCATCATCAACATAATATTGCCTTGAAAGTTCTCCAACAGCTCTGGCAGCTAGGCTTGCATGTTCTCCAAACTCAGCCGCTGCTTGAGCAGCAGAGGTAAGCATCCTTAAATTTCATGTTCCAATACTGCCTGCCAATAGAAATATTACCATTACCATCTCCAGGAAATGATTGCCCATGTTCCAACCTTTCATCCTTCAAACCTAAGGGGCATGAACCACCATCATCAACACAATATTTCCTTTAAAGTTCTACAACAGCTCTGGCATCTAGGCTTGCATGTTCTGCAAACTCAGCCACTGCTTGAGCAGCATAGGTAGCATCCTTAAATTTCATGATCCAATTCTTCCTGCCAGTAGAAAAATTACCATCTCCAGGAAATGATTGCCCATGTTCAACCTTTCATCCTTGAAACCTATGTAGCATGAACTACTATCATCAACACAATATTGCCTTGAAAGTTCTACAACAGCTATGGCAGTTAGGCTTGCATGTTCTGCAAACTCAGCCGCTGCTTGAGCAGCAGAGGTAGCATCCTTAAATTTCATGTTCCAATTCTGCCTGCCAACAGAAAAATTACCATTACCATCTCCAGGAAATGATTGCCCATGTTCCAACCTTTCATCCTTGAAACCTAAGTGGCATGAACCACCATCATCAACACAATATTGCCTTGAAAGTTCTACAACAGCTCTGGCAGCTAGGCTTACCTGTTCTGCAAACTCAGCCGCTACTTGAGCAACAGTGGTAGCATCCTTAAATTTCAAGTTCCAATTCTACTTGCCAATAGAAAAATTACCATTACCATCTCCAGGAAATGCTTGCCCATTTTCTAACCATTCATCCTTGAAACCTAAGTGGCATGAACCACCATCATCAACACAATATTGCCTTGAATGTTCTCCAATAGCTCTGGCAGCTAGGCTTGCATGTTATGCAAACTCAGCCACTGCTTGAGCTGCAGAAGTAGCATCCTTAAATTTCATGTTCCAATTCTGCCTGCCAACAAAAGAATTACCATTACCATCTCCAGGAAATGATTGCCCATGTTCCAACCTTTTATCCTTGAAACCTAAGTGGCATGAACTACCATCATCAACACAATATTGCCTTGAAAGTTCTCCAACAGCTCTGGTTGCTAGGCTTGCATGTTTTCCAAACTCAGCCGCTACTTGAGCAGTAGAGGTAGCATCCTTAAATTTCATATTCCAATACTGCCTGCCATCAGAAAAATTACCATTACCATCTCCAGGAAATGATTGCCCATGTTCCAACCTTTCATCCTTGAAACCTAAGAGGCATGAACCACCATCATCAGCACAATATTGCCTTTAAAGTTCTACAACAGCTCTGGAATCTAGGCTTGCATGTTCTGCAAACTCAACAACTGCTTGAGGAGCATAGGTAGCATCATTAAATTTCATGTTCTAATTCTTCCTGCCAATAGAAAAATTATCATCTCTAGGAAATGATTGCCCATGTTCCAACCTTCCATCCTTGTAACCTAAGTGGCATGAACTACTATCATCATTACAATATTGCCTTGAATGTTCTGCAACAGCTATTGCGGCTAGGCTTGCATGCTCTACAAACTCTACCGTTGTATGAGCAGCAGAGGTAGCATCCTTAAATTTCATGTTCCAATTCTGCTTGCCAACAGAAAAATTACCATTACCATCTCCAGGAAATGATTGCCCATGTTCCAACCTTTCATCCTTGAAACCTAAGTGGCATGAACCACCATCATCAACACAATATTGCCTTGAAAGTTCTACAACAGCTCTGGCAGCTAGGCTTACTTGTTCTGCAAACTCAGCCGCTACTTGAGCAGCAGAGGTAGCATCCTTAAATTTCAAGTTCCAATTCTACTTGCCAATAGAAAAATTACCATTACCATCTCCAGCAAATGCTTGCCCATTTTCTAACCTTTCATCCTTGAAACCTAAGTGGCATGAACCACCATCATCAACACAATATTGCCTTGAAAGTTCTCCAACAGCTCTGGCAGCTAGGTCCAAACTCAGCCGCTGCTTGAGCAACAGAGGTAGCATCCTTAAATTTCTTGTTCCAATACTGCCTGCCAATAGAAAAATTACCATTACCATCTTCAGGAAATGATTGCCCATGTTCCAACCTTTCATCCTTGAAACCTAAGGGGCATGAACCACCATCATCAACACAATATTGCCTTTAAAGTTCTACAACAGCTCTGGAATCTAGGCTTGCATGTTCTGCAAACTCAGCCACTGCTTGAGGAGCATGGGTAGCATCCTTAAATTTCATGTTCCAATTCTTCCTGCCAATAGAAAAATTACCATCTCCAGGAAATGATTGCCCATGTTCCAACCTTTCATCCTTGAAACCTAAGTAGCATGAACTACTATCATCAACACAATATTGCCTTGAAAGTTCTACAACAGCTATGGCAGCTAGGCTTGCATGCTCTGCAAACTCTACCGCTCCTTGAGCAGCAGAGGTACCATCCTTAAATTTCATGTTCCAATTCTACTTGCCAACAGAAAAATTACCATTACCATCTCCAGGAAATGATTGCCCATGTTCCAATCTTTCATCCTTGAAACCTAAGTGGGATGAACCACAATCATCAACACAATATTGCCTTGAAAGTTCTCCAACAGCTCTGGCAGCTAGGCTTACCTGTTCTGCAAACTCAGTCGCTACTTGAGCAGCAGAGGTAGCACCCTTAAATTTCATGTTCCAATTCTGCTTGCCAACAGAAAAATTACCATTATCATCTCATGGAAATTTATGCACATGTTCCAACCTTTCATCCTTGAAACCTAAGTGGCATGAACCTCCATCATCAACACAGTATTGTCTTGAAAGTTCTACAATAACTCTGGCAGCTAGGCTTGCATGTTCTGCAAACTCAGCCGCTGCTAGAGTAACAGAGGTAGCATCCTTAAATTTCATGTTCCAATTCTGCTTGTCAACAGAAAAATTACCATTACTATCTCCAGGAAATGCTTGCCCATTTTCGAACCTTTCATCCTTGAAACCTAAGTTGAATGAACCACCATCATCAACACAATATTGCCTTGAAAGTTCTACAAAAGCTCTGGCAGCTAGGCTTGCATGTTCTGCAAAATCAGCCACTGCTTGAGCAACAGAGGTAGCATCCTTAAATTTCATGTTCCAATTCTACCTGCCAATAGAAAAATTACCATCTCCATGAAATGATTGCCCATGTTCCAACCTTTCATCCTTGAAACCTAAGTAGCATGAACTACTATCATCAACACAATATTGCCTTGAAAGTTCTACAACAGCTATGGCAGCTAGGCTTGCATGCTCTGCAAACTCTACCGCTGCTTGAGCAGCAGAGGTACCATCCTTAAATTTCATGTTCCAATTCTACTTGCCAACAGAAAAATTACCATTACCATCTCCAGGAAATGATTGCCCATGTTCCAATCTTTCATCCTTGAAACCTAAGTGGGATGAACCACAATCATCAACACAATATTGCCTTGAAAGTTCTCCAACAGCTCTGGCAGCTAGGCTTACCTGTTCTGCAAACTCAGTCGCTACTTGAGCAGCAGAGGTAGCACCCTTAAATTTCATGTTCCAATTCTGCTTGCCAACAGAAAAATTACCATTATCATCTCATGGAAATTTATGCACATGTTCCAACCTTTCATCCTTGAAACCTAAGTGGCATGAACCTCCATCATCAACACAGTATTGTCTTGAAAGTTCTACAATAACTCTGACATCTAGGCTTGCATGTTCTGCAAACTCAGCCACTGCTTGAGCAGCATAGGTAGCATCATTAAATTTCATGTTCCAATTCTTCCTGCCAATAGAAAAATTACCATTTCCAGGAAATGATTGCCCATGTTCCAACCTTTCATCCTTGAAACCTAAGTGGCATGAACTACTATCATCAACACAATATTGCCTTGAAAGTTCTACAACAGCTATGGCAGCTAGGCTTGCATGCTCTGCAAACTCTACCGCTGCTTGAGCAGCAGAGGTACCATCCTTAAATTTCATGTTCCAATTCTACCTGCCAACAGAAAAATTACCATTTCCAGGAAATGATTGCCCATGTTCCAACCTTTCATCCTTGAAACCTAAGTGGCATGAACTACTATCATCAACACAATATTGCCTTGAAAGTTCTACAACAGCTATGGCAGCTAGGCTTGCATGTTCTGCAAACTCTGCCGCTACTTGAGCAGCAGAGGTAGCATCCTTAAATTTCAAGTTCCAATTCTTCTTGCCAATCGAAAAATTACCATTACCATCTCAAGGAAATGCTTGCCCATTTTCTAACCTTTCATCCTTCAAACCTAAGTGGCATGAACCACCATCATCAACACAATATTGCCTTCAAAGTTCTCCAACAGCTCTGGCAGCTAGGCTTGCATGTTCTCCAAACTCAACCGCTGCTTGACCATCAGAGGTAGCAACCTTAAATTTCATGTTCCAAATCTGCCTGCCAATAGAAAAATTACCATCTCCATGAAATTATTGCCCATGTTCCAACCTTTCATCCTTGAAACCTAAGTGGCAAGAACTACTATGATCAACACAATATTGCCTTAAAAGTTCTACAACAGCTATGGTAGCTAGGCTTGCATTTTCTGCAAACTCTGCCGCTGCTTGAGCAGTAGAGGTGGCACCCTTAAATTTCATGTTCCAATTCTACTTGCCATCAAAAAAATTACCATTACCATCTCCAGGAAATGATTGCCCATGTTCCAACCTTTCATCCTTGAAACCTAAGTGGCATGAACCACCATCATCAACACAATATTGCCTTGAAAGTTCTACATCAGCTCTAGCAGCAAGGCTTAGCTGTTCTGCAAACTCAGCCGCTGCTTGAGCAGCAGAGGTAGCATCCTTAAATTTCAAGTTCCAATTCTGCTTGCCAATAGAAAAATTACCATTACCATCTCCAGGAAATGCTAGCCCATTTTCTAACCTTTCATCCTTGAAATCGAAGTGGCATGAACCACCATCATCAACATAATATTGCCTTGAAAGTTCTCCAACAGCTCTGGCAGCTAGGCTTGCATGTTCTCCAAACTCAGCCGCTGCTTGAGCAGCAGAGGTAGCATCCTTAAATTTCATGTTCCAATACTGCCTGCCAATAGAAAAATTACCATTACCATCTCCAGGAAATGATTGCCCATGTTCCAACCTTTCATCCTTCAAACCTAAGGGGCATGAACCACCATCATCAACACAATATTTCCTTTAAAGTTCTACAACAGCTCTGGCATCTAGGCTTGCATGTTCTGCAAACTCAGCCACTGCTTGAGCAGCATAGGTAGCATCCTTAAATTTCATGATCCAATTCTTCCTGCCAATAGAAAAATTACCATCTCCAGGAAATGATTGCCCATGTTCAACCTTTCATCCTTGAAACCTATGTAGCATGAACTACTATCATCTACACAATATTGCCTTGAAAGTTCTACAACAGCTATGGCAGTTAGGCTTGCATGCTCTGCAAACTCTACCGCTGCTTGAGCAGCAGAGGTAGCATCCTTAAATTTCATGTTCCAATTCTGCTTGCCAACAGAAAAATTACCATTACCATCTCCAGGAAATGATTGCCCATGTTCCAACCTTTCATCCTTGAAACCTAAGTGGCATGAACCACCATCATCAACACAATATTGCCTTGAAAGTTCTACAACAGCTCTGGCAGCTAGGCTTACCTGTTCTGCAAACTCAGCCGCTACTTGAGCAACAGTGGTAGCATCCTTAAATTTCAAGTTCCAATTCTACTTGCCAATAGAAAAATTACCATTACCATCTCCAGGAAATGCTTGCCCATTTTCTAACCATTCATCCTTGAAACCTAAGTGGCATGAACCACCATCATCAACACAATATTGCCTTGAATGTTCTCCAATAGCTCTGGCAGCTAGGCTTGCATGTTATGCAAACTCAGCCACTGCTTGAGCTGCAGAAGTAGCATCCTTAAATTTCATGTTCCAATTCTGCCTGCCAACAAAAGAATTACCATTACCATCTCCAAGAAATGATTGCCCATGTTCCAACCTTGCATCCTTGAAACCTAAGTGGCATGAACCACCATCATCAACACAATATTGCCTTGAAAGTTCTCCAACAGCTCTGGTTGCTAGGCTTGCATGTTTTCCAAACTCAGCCACTACTTGAGCAGCAGAGGTAGCATCCTTAAATTTCATGTTCCAATACTGCCTGCCATCAGAAAAATTACCATTACCATCTCCAGGAAATGATTGCCCATGTTCCAACCTTTCATCCTTGAAACCTAAGAGGCATGAACCACCATCATCAACACAATATTGCCTTTAAAGTTCTACAACAGCTCTGGAATCTAGGCTTGCATGTTCTGCAAACTCAGCCACTGCTTGAGGAGCATAGGTAGCATCATTAAATTTCATGTTCTAATTCTTCCTGCCAATAGAAAAATTATCATCTCTAGGAAATGATTGCCCATGTTCCAACCTTTCATCCTTGTAACCTAAGTGGCATGAACTACTATCATCATTACAATATTGCCTTGAAAGTTCTACAACAGCTATTGCGGCTAGGCTTGCATGCTCTACAAACTCTACCGTTGTATGAGCAGCAGAGGTAGCATCCTTAAATTTCATGTTCCAATTCTGCTTGCCAACAGAAAAATTACCATTACCATCTCCAGGAAATGATTGCCCATGTTCCAACCTTTCATCCTTGAAACCTAAGTGGCATGAACCACCATCATCAACACAATATTGCCTTGAAAGTTCTACAACAGCTCTGGCAGCTAGGCTTACTTGTTCTGCAAACTCAGCCGCTACTTGAGCAGCAGAGGTAGCATCCTTAAATTTCAAGTTCCAATTCTACTTGCCAATAGAAAAATTACCATTACCATCTCCAGGAAATGCTTGCCCATTTTCTAACCTTTCATCCTTGAAACCTAAGTGGCATGAACCACCATCATCAACACAATATTGCCTTGAAAGTTCTCCAACAGCTCTGGCAGCTAGTTCCAAACTCAGCCGCTGCTTGAGCAACAGAGGTAGCATCCTTAAATTTCATGTTCCAATACTGCCTGCCAATAGAATAATTACCATTACCATCTCCAGGAAATGATTGCCCATGTTCCAACCTTTCATCCTTGAAACCTAAGGGGCATGAACCACCATCATCAACACAATATTGCCTTTAAAGTTCTACAACAGCTCTGGAATCTAGGCTTGCATGTTCTGCAAACTCAGCCACTGCTTGAGGAGCATGGGTAGCATCCTTAAATTTCATGTTCCAATTCTTCCTGCCAATAGAAAAATTACCATCTCCAGGAAATGATTGCCCATGTTCCAACCTTTCATCCTTGAAACCTAAGTAGCATGATATACTATCATCAACACAATATTGCCTTGAAAGTTCTACAACAGCTATGGCAGCTAGGCTTGCATGCTCTGCAAACTCTACCGCTGCTTGAGCAGCAGAGGTACCATCCTTAAATTTCATGTTCCAATTCTACTTGCCAACAGAAAAATTACCATTACCATCTCCAGGAAATGATTGCCCATGTTCCAATCTTTCATCCTTGAAACCTAAGTGGGATGAACCACCATCATCAACACAATATTGCCTTGAAAGTTCTCCAATAGCTCTGGCAGCTAGGCTTACCTGTTCTGCAAACTCAGTCACTACTTGAGCAGCAGAGGTAGCACCCTTAAATTTCATGTTCCAATTCTGCTTGCCAACAGAAAAATTACCATTACCATCTCATGGTAATTTATGTACATGTTCCAACCTTTCATCCTTGAAACCTAAGTGGCATGAACCTCTATCATCAACACAGTATTGTCTTGAAAGTTCTACAATAACTCTGGCATCTAGGCTTGCATGTTCTGCAAACTCAGCCGCTGCTAGAGTAGCAGAGGTAGCATCCTTAAATTTCATGTTCCAATTCTGCTTGCCAACAGAAAAATTACCATTACTATCTCCAGGAAATGCTTGCCCATTTTCGAACCTTTCATCCTTGAAACCTAAGTTGAATGAACCACCATCATCAACACAATATTGCCTTGAAAGTTCTACAAAAGCTCTGGCAGCTAGGCTTGCATGTTCTGCAAAATCAGCCACTGCTTGAGCAACAGAGGTAGCATCCTTAAATTTCATGTTCCAATTCTACCTGCCAATAGAAAAATTACCATCTCCATGAAATGATTGCCCATGTTCCAACCTTTCATCCTTGAAACCTAAGTGGCAAGAACTACTATGATCAACACAATATTGCCTTGAAAGTTCTACAACAGCTATGGCAGCTAGGCTTGCATTTTCTGCAAACTCTGCCGCTGCTTGAGCAGTAGAGGTGGCATCCTTAAATTTCATGTTCCAATTCTACTTGCCATCAGAAGAATTACCATTACCATCTCCAGGAAATGATTGCCCATGTTCCAACCTTTCATCCTTGAAACCTAAGTGGCATGAACCACCATCATCAACACAATATTGCCTTGAAAGTTCTACATCAGCTCTAGCAGCAAGGCTTAGCTGTTTTGCAAACTCAGCCGCTGCTTGAGCAGCAGAGGTAGCATCCTTAAATTTCAAGTTCCAATTCTGCTTGCCAATAGAAAAATTACCATTACCATCTCCAAGAAATGCTCGCCCATTTTCTAACCTTTCATCCTTGAAACCGAAGTGGCATGAACCACCATCATCAACATAATATTGCCTTGAAAGTTCTCCAACAGCTCTGGCAGCTAGGCTTGCATGTTCTCCAAACTCAGCCGCTGCTTGAGCAGCAGAGGTAGCATCCTTAAATTTCATGTTCCAATACTGCCTGCCAATAGAAAAATTACCATTACCATCTCCAGGAAATGATTGCCCATGTTCCAACCTTTCATCCTTGAAACCTAAGGGGCATGAACCACCATCATCAACACAATATTTCCTTTAAAGTTCTACAACAGCTCTGGCATCTAGGCTTGCATGTTCTGCAAACTCAGCCACTGCTTGAGTAGCATAGGTAGCATCCTTAAATTTCATGATCCAATTCTTCCTGCCAATAGAAAAATTACCATCTCCAGGAAATGATTGCCCATGTTCAACCTTTCATCCTTGAAACCTATGTAGCATGAACTACTATCATCAACACAATATTGCCTTGAATGTTCTACAACAGCTATGGCAGTTAGGCTTACATGCTCTGCAAACTCTACCGCTGCTTGAGCAGCAGAGGTAGCATCCTTAAATTTCATGTTCCAATTCTGCTTCCCAACAGAAAAATTACCATTACCATCTCCAGGAAATGATTACCTATGTTCCAACCTTTCATCCTTGAAACCTAAGTGGCATGAACCACCATCATCAACACAATATTGCCTTGAAAGTTCTACAACAGCTCTGGCAGCTAGGCTTACCTGTTCTGCAAACTCAGTCGCTACTTGAGCAACAGTGGTAGCATCCTTAAATTTCAAGTTCCAATTCTACTTGCCAATAGAAAAATTACCATTACCATCTCCAGGAAATGCTTGCCCATTTTCTAACCATTCATCCTTGTAACCTAAGTGGCTTGAACCACCATCATCAACACAATATTGCCTTGAAAGTTCTCCAATAGCTCTGGCAGCTAGGCTTGCATGTTATGCAAACTCAGCCACTGCTTGAGCTGCAGAAGTAGCATCCTTAAATTTCATGTTCCAATTCTGCCTGCCAACAAAAGAATTACCATTACCATCTCCAGGAAATGATTGCCCATATTCCAACATTTCATCCTTGAAACCTAAGTGGCATGAACCACCATCATCAACACAAAGTGCCTTGAAAGTTCTCCAACAGCTCTGGTTGCTAGGCTTGCATGTTTTCCAAACTCAGCCGCTGCTTGAGCAGCAGAGGTAGCATCCTTAAATTTCATGTTCCAACACTGCCTGCCATCAGAAAAATTACCATTACCATCTCCAGGAAATGATTGCCCATGTTCCAACCTTTCATCCTTGAAACCTAAGAGGCATGAACCACCATCATCAACACAATATTGCCTTTAAAGTTCTACAATAGCTCTGGCATCTAGGCTTGCATGTTCTGCAAACTCAGCCACTGCTTGAGCAGCATAGGTAGCATCATTAAATTTCATGTTCCAATTCTTCCTGCCAATAGAGAAATTATCATCTCCAGGAAATGATTGCCCATGTTCCAACCTTTCATCCTTGTAACCTAAGTGGCATGAACTACTATCATCATCACAATATTGCCTTGAAAGTTCTACAACAGCTATGGCGGCTAGGCTTGCATGCTCTACAAACTCTACCGTTGTATGAGCAGCAGAGGTAGCATCCTTAAATTTCATGTTCCAATTCTGCTTGCCAACAGAAAAATTACCATTACCATCTCCAGGAAATGATTGCCCATGTTCCAACCTTTCATCCTTGAAACCTAAGTGGCATGAACCACCATCATCAACACAATATTGCCTTGAAAGTTCTACAATAGCTCTGGCAGCTAGGCTTACTTGTTCTGCAAACTCAGCCGCTACTTGAGCAGCAGAGGTAGCATCCTTAAATTTCAAGTTCCAATTCTGCTTGCCAATAGAAAAATTACCATTACCATCTCCAGGAAATGCTTGCCCATTTTCTAACCTTTCATCCTTGAAACCTAAGTGGCATGAACCACCATCATCAACACAATATTGCCTTGAAAGTTCTCCAACAGCTCTGGCAGCTAGGCTTGCATGTTCTCCAAACTCAGCCGCTGCTTGAGCAACAGAGGTAGCATCCTTAAATTTCATGTTCCAATACTGCCTGCCAATAGAAAAATTACCATTACCATCTCCAGGAAATGATTGCCCATGTTCCAACCTTTCATCCTTGAAACCTAAGGGGCATGAACCACCATCATCAACACAATATTGCCTTTAAAGTTCTACAACAACTCTGGAATCTAGGCTTGCATATTCTACAAACTCAGCCACTGCTTGAGGAGCATGGGTAGCATCCTTAAATTTCATGTTCCAATTCTTCCTGCCAATAGAAAAATTACCATCTCCAGGAAATGATTGCCCATGTTCCAACCTTTCATCCTTGAAACCTAAGTGGCATGAACTACTATCATCAACACAATATTGCCTTGAAAGTTCTACAACAGCTATGGCAGCTAGGCTTGCATGCTCTGCAAACTCTACCGCTGCTTGAGCAGCAGAGGTAGCATCCTTAAATTTCATGTTCCAATTCTACTTGGCAACAGTAAAATTACCATTACCATCTCCAGGAAATGATTGCCCATGTTCCAATCTTTCATCCTTGAAACCTAAGTGGGATGAACCACCATCATCAACACAATATTGCCTTGAAAGTTCTCCAACAGCTCTGGCAGCTAGGCTTACCTGTTCTGCAAACTCAGTCGCTACTTGAGCAGCAGAGGTAGCACCCTTAAATTTCATGTTCCAATTCTGCTTGCCAACAGAAAAATTACCATTACCATCTCATGGAAATTTATGCACATGTTCCAACCTTTCATCCTTGAAACCTAAGTGGCATGAACCTCCATCATCAGCACAGTATTGTCTTGAAAGTTCTACAATAACTCTGGCAGCTAGGCTTGCATGTTTTGCAAACTCAGCCGCTGCTAGAGTAGCAGAGGTAGCATCCTTAAATTTCATGTTTCAATTCTGCTTGCCAACAGAAAAATTACCATTACTATCTCCAGGAAATGCTTGCCCATTTTCGAACCTTTCATCCTTGAAACCTAAGTTGAATGAACCACCATCATCAACACAATATTGCCTTGAAAGTTCTACAAAAGCTCTGGCAGCTAGGCTTGCATGTTCTGCAAAATCAGCCACTGCTTGAGCAACAGAGGTAGCATCCTTAAATTTCATGTTCCAATTCTGCCTGCCAATAGAAAAATTACCATCTCCATGAAATGATTGCCCATGTTCCAACCTTTCATCCTTGAAACCTAAGTGGCAAGAACTACTATGATCACCACAATATTGCCTTGAAAGTTCTACAACAGCTATGGCAGCTAGGCTTGCATTTTCTGCAAACTCTGCCGCTGCTTGAGCAGTAGAGGTGGCATCCTTAAATTTCATGTTCCAATTCTACTTGCCATCAGAAAAATTACCATTACCATCTCCAGGAAATGATTGCCCATGTTCCAACCTTTCATCCTTGAAACCTAAGTGGCATGAACAACCATCATCAACACAATATTGCCTTGAAAGTTCTACATCAGCTCTAGCAGCAAGGCTTAGCTGTTCTGCAAACTCAGCCGCTGCTTGAGCAACAGAGGTAGCATCCTTAAATTTCAAGTTCCAATTCTGCTTGCCAATAGAAAAATTACCATTACCATCTCCAAGAAATGCTCGCCCATTTTCTAACCTTTCATCCTTGAAACCGAAGTGGCAAGAACCAGCATCATCAACATAATATTGCCTTGAAAGTTCTCCAACAGCTCTGGCAGCTAGGCTTGCATGTTCTCCAAACTCAGCCGCTGCTTGAGCAGCAGAGGTAGCATCCTTAAATTTCATGTTCCAATACTGCCTGCCAATAGAAAAATTACCATTACCATCTCCAGGAAATGATTGCCCATGTTCCAACCTTTCATCCTTGAAACCTAAGAGGCATGAACCACCATCATCAACACAATATTTCCTTTAAAGTTCTACAACAGCTCTGGCATCTAGGCTTGCATGTTCTGCAAACTCAGCCATTGCTTGAGTAGCATAGGTAGCATCCTTAAATTTCATGATCCAATTCTTCCTGCCAATAGAAAAATTACCATCTCCAGGAAATGATTGCCCATGTTCAACCTTTCATCCTTGAAACCTATGTAGCATGAACTACTATCATCAACACAATATTGCCTTGAAAGTTCTACAACAGCTATGGCAGTTAGGCTTGCATGCTCTGCAAACTCTACCGCTGCTTGAGCAGCAGAGGTAGCATCCTTAAATTTCATGTTCCAATTCTGCTTGCCAACAGAAAAATTACCATTACCATCTCCAGGAAATGATTGCCCATGTTCCAACCTTTCATCCTTGAAACCTAAGTGGCATGAACCACCATCATCAACACAATATTGCCTTGAAAGTTCTACAACAGCTGTGGCAGCTAGGCTTACCTGTTCTGCAAACTCAGCAGCTACTTGAGCAACAGTGGTAGCATCCTTAAATTTCAAGTTCCAATTCTACTTGCCAATAGAAAAATTACCATTACCATCTCCAGGAAATGCTTGCCCATTTTCTAACCATTCATCCTTGAAACCTAAGTGGCATGAACCACCATCATCAGCACAATATTGCCTTGAAAGTTCTCCAATAGCTCTGGCAACTAGGCTTGCATGTTATGCAAACTCAGCCACTGCTTGAGCTGCAGAAGTAGCATCCTTAAATTTCATGTTCCAATTCTGCCTGCCAACAAAAGAATTACCATTACCATCTCCAGGAAATGATTGCCCATGTTCCAACCTTTCATCCTTGAAACCTAAGTGGCATGAACCACCATCATCAACACAATATTGCCTTGAAAGTTCTCCAACAGCTCTGGTTGCTAGGCTTGCATGTTTTCCAAACTCAGCCGCTGCTTGAGCAGCAGAGGTAGCATCCTTCAATTTCATGTTCCAATACTGCTTGCCATCAGAAAAATTACCATTACAATCTCCAGGAAATGATTGCCCATGTTCCAACCTTTCATCCTAGAAACCTAAGAGGCATGAACCACCATCATCAACACAATATTGCCTTTAAAGTTCTACAACAGCTCTGGCATCTAGGCTTGCATGTTCTGCAAACTCAGCCACTGCTTGAGCAGCATAGGTAGCATCATTAAATTTCATGTTCCAATTCTTCCTGCCAATAGAAAAATTATCATCTCCAGGAAATGATTGCCCATGTTCCAACCTTTCATCCTTGAAATCTAAGTGGCATGAACTACTATCATCATCACAATATTGCCTTGAAATTTCTACAACAGCTATGGCGGCTAGGCTTGCATGCTCTACAAACTCTTCCGTTATATGAGCAGCAGAGGTAGCATCCTTAAATTTCATGTTCCAATTCTGCTTGCCAACAGAAAAATTACCATTACCATCTCCAGGAAATGATTGCCCATGTTCCAACCTTTCATCCTTCAAACCTAAGTGGCATGAACCACCATCATCAACACAATATTGCCTTGAAAGTTCTACAACAGCTCTGGCAGCTAGGCTTACTTGTTCTGCAAACTCAGCCGCTACTTGAGCAGCAGAGGTAGCATCCTTAAATTTCAAGTTCCAATTCTACTTGCCAATAGAAAAATTACCATTACCATCTCAAGGAAATGCTTGCCCATTTTCTAACCTTTCATCCTTGAAACCTAAGTGGCATGAACCACCATCATCAACACAATATTGCCTTGAAAGTTCTCCAACAGCTCTGGCAGCTAGGCTTGCATGTTCTGCAAACTCAGCCGCTGCTTGAGCAATAGAGGTAGCATCCTTAAATTTCATGTTCCAATACTGCGTGCCAATAGAAAAATTACCATTACCATCTCCAGGAAATGATTGCCCATGTTCCAACCTTTCATCCTTGAAAGCTAAGGGGCATGAACCACCATCATCAACACAATATTGCCTTTAAAGTTCTACAACAACTCTGGCATCTAGGCTTGCATGTTCTCCAAACTCAGCCGCTGCTTGAGCAACAGAGGTAGCATCCTTAAATTTCATGTTCCAATACTGCCTGCCAATAGAAAAATTACCATTACCATCTCCAGGAAATGATTGCCCATGTTCCAACCTTTCATCCTTGAAAGCTAAGGGGCATGAACCACCATCATCAACACAATATTGCCTTTAAAGTTCTACAACAACTCTGGCATCTAGGCTTGCATGTTCTGCAAACTCAGTCACTGCAAACTCAGTCACTGCCAATATAAAAATTACCATCTCCAGGAAATGATTGCCCATGTTCCAACCTTTCATCCTTGAAACCTAAGTGGCATGAACCACTATCATCAACACAATATTGCCTTGAAAGTTCTACAACAGCTATGGCATCTAGGCTTGCATGCTCTGCAAACTCTACCGCTGCTTGAGCAGCAGAGGTAGCATCCTTAAATTTCATGTTCCAATTCTACTTGCCAACAGAAAAATTACCATTACCATCTCCAGGAAATGATTGCCCATGTTCCAATCTTTCATCCTTGAAACCTATGTGGGATGAACCACCATCATCAACACAATATTGCCTTGAAAGTTCTACAACAACTCTGGCAGCTAGGCTTACCTGTTCTGCAAACTCAGTCGCTACTTGAGCAGCAGAGGTAGCATCCTTAAATTTCAAGTTCCAATTCTACTTGCCAATAGAAAAATTCCCATTACCATCTCCAGGAAATGCTTGCCCATTTTCTAACCTTTCATCTGTGAAACCTAAGTGGCATGAACCACCATCACCAACACAATATTGCCTTGAAAGTTCTCCAACAGCTCTGGCAGCTAGGCTTGCATGTTATGCAAACTCAGCCGCTGCTTGAGCTGCAGAAGTAGCATCCTTAAATTTCATGTTCCAATTCTGCCTGCCAACAAAAAAATTACCATTACAATCTCCAGGAAATGATTGCACATGTTCCAACCCTTCATCCTTGAAACCTAAGTGGGATGAACTACTATCATCAACACAATATTGCTTAGAAAGTTCTACAACAGCTATGGCAGCTAGGCTTGCATGCTCTGCAAACTTTACCGCTGCTTGAGCAGCAGAGGTAGCATCCTTAAATTTCATGTTCCAATTCTACTTTCCAACAGAAAAATTTCCATTACCATCACCAGGAAATGATTGCCCATGTTCCAACCTTTCATCCTTGAAACCTAAGTGGCATGAACCACCATCATCAACACAATATTGCCTTGAAAGTTCTACAACAACTCTGGTAGCTAAGCTTACCTGTTCTGCAAACTCAGTCGCTACTTGAGCAGCAGAGGTAGCATCCTTAAATTTCAAGTTCCAATTCTACTTGCCAATAGAAAAATTACCATTACCATCTCCAGGAAATGCTTGCCCATTTTCTAACCTTTCACCCTTGAAACCTAAGTGGCATAAACCACCATCATCAACACAATATTGCCTTGAAAGTTCTCCAACAGCTCTTGCAGCTAGGCTTGCATGTTATGCAAACTCAGCCGCTGCTTGAGCTGCAGAAGTAGCATCCTTAAATTTCATGTTCCAATTCTGCCTGCCAACAAAAAAATTACCATTAGCATCTCCAGGAAATGATTGCCCATGTTCCAACCGTTCATCCTTGAAACCTAAGTGCGATGAACCACCATCATCAACTCAATATTGCCTTGAAAGTTCTCCAATAGCTCTGGCAGCTCGGCTTGCATGTTCTCCAAAGTCAGCCGCTGCTTGAGCAGCAGAGGTAGCATCCTTAAATTTCATGTTCCAATACTGCCTGCCAATAAAAAAATTACCATTACCATCTCCAGGAAATGATTGCCCATGTTCCAACCTTTCATCCTTGAAACCTAAGGGGCATGAACCACCATCATCAACACAATATTGCCTTTAAAGTTCTACAACAGCTCTGGCATCTAGGCTTGCATGTTCAGCAAACTCAGCCATTACTTGAGCAGCATAGGTACATCCTTAAATTTCATGTTCCAATTCTTCCTGCCGATAGAAAAATTACCATCTCCAGGAAATGATTGCCCATGTTCCAACCTTTCATCCTTGAAACCTAAGTGGCATGAACTATTATCATCAACATAATATTGCCTTGAAAGTTCTACAATAGCTATGGCAGCTAGGCTTGCATGCTCTGCAAACTCTAACGCTGCTTGAGCAGCAGAGGTAGCATCCTTAAATTTCATGTTCCAATTCTGCTTGCCAACAGAAAAATTACCATTACCATCTCCAGGGAATGATTGCCCATGTTCCAACCTTTCATCCTTGAAACCTAAGTGGCATGAACCACCATCATCAACACAATATTGCCTTGAACGTTTTACAACAACTCTGGCAGCTAGGCTTACCTATTCTGCAAACTCAGCCGCTACTTGAGCAGCAGAGGTAGCATCCTTAAATTTCAAGTTCCAATTCTACTTGCCAATAGAAAAATTACCATTACCATCTCCAGGAAATGCTTGCCCATTTTCTAACCTTTCGTCCTTGAAACCTAAGTGGCATGAATCACCATCATCAACACAATATTGCCTTGAAAGTTCTCCAACAGCTTTGGCAGCTAGGCTTGCATATTATGCAAACTCAGCCGCTGCTTGAGCTGTAGAAGTAGCATCCTTAAATTTCATGTTCCAATTCTGCTTGCCAACAAAAAAATTACCATTACCATCTCCAGGAAATGACTGCCCATGTTCCAACCTTTCATCCTTGAAACCTAAGTGGGATGAACCACCATCATCAACACAATATTGCCTTGAAAGTTCTACAACAGCTCTGGCAGCTAGGCTTGCAGGTTCTGCAAACTCAGCCATTGCTTGAGAAGTAGAGGTAGCATCCTAAAATTTCATGTTCCAATTCTGTCTGCCAATAGAAAAATTACCATCTCCAGGAAATGATTGCACATGTTCCAACCTTTCATACTTGAAACCTAAGTGGCATGAACTACTATCATCAACACAATATTGCCTTGAATGTTCTACAACAGCTATGGCAGCTAGTCTTGCATGTTCTGCAAACTCTGCTGCTGCTTGAGCAGCTGTTACAACCCAAATTCGCATACCATAGATCACGTCGTAAGTTAGTCGATGTAAATCCAAGAAGAGATTATCTTTGAGATGATAAGAAGTTAATCCTATTGGTCTTAAACGATACAAGGGTGTATAAGAGTGGTTAACAAATATTAGAAGTTAAACGAATCAAGGATGTTGTAACCCGTATTTTCGGGTAACACTAGAGGTGATTAACTGTCCCAAGAGGTCTTGTTTTAATGTATTTGAATCATATAATATCCGCATCATAAGTCTTGAAGTCAAGCGAGTTATGAAACAAAAGTTGATAAAAGTTGTCGCAACTTAGGTTTATAATTTTACTTAAACTTTAGGTCCAATGTTACTGCATTTTTCTCCCAATGTGCTTGGAATTATGGGGTGATCTACCTATCAAATTGAATATCTATGAGTCTAGTTTCCAACGCATTAAACCGTTCATTGATACGATCTCGGAATAGAGAGATATTTGCGTTTTTGCGAGAGTGCGCCAAGCTGCTCTCTATGGGGCCCACAAAGGCGGTTTAAGACATATGGACATATATAAGATACCTCAACCCCGTTTTAAGTCATTATTTTTCAGTATATTCAGACCTTATAACCCTAAAAACAGTCTCTCAAGGTTCTCTCATGATCCAAGACCCAAACAAAGGGCAAACAACACAAATCAAATGTCGGGAATCCCGTGGCGCTAGTAAGTTTCTTGTTCTTCTTGTTGTTGCTGATTTTTGTGTTGTTCCAGCTCGTGTGGGAGGTTGTTTTAAGTGTTTTATGTCCTGTAAATACACCTTCAAGTTTTTAATATCAACCCTAGGTGATTTCAAGTCTTCTAAAGTAATTCTAGTGCCGAAAAACCCGAATTAATTGCTAGTTTCGCTTCCTTGTTCTTGTGGCAGAATTGAAGGGATATTTCGTGGAAAATTAAGGTCAAATTGGAGTTTTTCTTTCTTTTTAAAGGTAAGGAACCTCTTACTCTATATATATTTAAGATTATCCAAGTTGCAGCTAAGTCGTTGAAGCTAGAACTTGTGAAATATATATCGAAAAGCTTGGTAGTAATGTTGTTGGTTGGTGGACTGTTTTGGAGGCTCAATATGATTATTAATGATGTTGTTTGGGCTGTTTGGTGATTGTATTGACTTGTGGGAAGTCATATAAATAGGGGAGGTGCTGTCCGTTTCATCGTAAAATAGGTTGTGGTCGATACATAATAGTTACGACGCTTAAACGATAATGATAGTGTCATTTGTCTTATTGTAGACTAAGGAGTCGTGATATTTGCATAGCTTGAGGTTGGGAAGTATATACAAGGTATGTGAGGCTATCCCCTTCATTCTTTTGCACGACTCCGATTGTACATAATGTAATGAACGAGCTCCCAAAGATACTCTAATCTTAGAAGCTAGCAGTACTTACATTGCTGCCCTTCTTATGAAACGATTGATATTGATGTTACTTCTCTTATTCTTATATTATCAATGTTGTTGGTACTTCCTGATTCTTATAAGATTCTTGATGAAGAGTTAATCCTAATAACATGTACGAAGGATACCGACCTTACGTCACTCCGAAAGGTTCAAAATGTGATTCCAATGAGTCCAGCATGCATCATATATATGTGTCTATTTTACTCTACCGAGCCGCGCTATAGTCGGCCGGGTACGGCACCTATTGTGCAACCACTGATCAATTGGGTTTTATCGAGCACCACATGGCCGGGTACGATTCTACCGAGCCCTATGATGGCCGGGTACGTTTTACCGAGCCTATTACGGCCGGGTACGATATGATGATGGTGATGCCCACAAAGGCGTATGTTTTAAAAGTTTATGTATATATATGTATGTATCATGTATTTCATGTCAGTAGCCCTCAGAGGTACCCAGATGTCACAGGTTGTATATTCTCTATCCCTGTTTACATTACTGTTCTTACTTATGCTTTCTTGCCTCACATACTCAGTACTTTATTCGTACTGATGTCCTTTTTATTTGTGGACGCTGCATGTCGTGCTGCAGGTCCTGATAGATAGGTAGACGTAGCTCCCCCACCACAGTAGGCTGTCCAGTTCAGCGGTTATTGGCGAGATCCCTTCTCCGGACTTGCCGTGGTCTTGGTATGCATTTTTGTTATAGACATTATGGGTATGTCGGGGCCCTGTTCCGGCAATGTTGTAGCACTTATGTTCCTTTAGAGGCTCATAGACAGGTGTCGACTTATGTATGGTTTAGAATGCCTTTTCGGCTGATTTTTGTTGTATAGTCTTTCATGGCATCATGATAGCTCGTACCTTATATATAGTTTCTTGACAGTCTTGTCGTCCCATGTTATGTATGTTCATGACATTATCTTTCATTGTTGGATGTTCATGATCCATGTCTACTATTTATATTGATCTTGTCGGCCCTTAAAGATAATAAGGAAGGTTAGATAAAATGTACGTTGGTGCTCGGCAAGTATGGCCCGGGTGCTAGTCATGACCCTCCAGTTGGGTCGTGACAAACTTGGTATCAGAGCAAGTCTGTCCTAGGGGTTGTCTATGAGCCGTGTCTAGTAGAGTTTTGATTATGGATGTGTAGCGCGCCACATTTATAATCAGGAGGCTACGTGACATCTAGGGTTGTTACCTTCTTCCTGAATCTAGATCGTGCGTAGAGTTGAGTAGTAAGTGTTCATATCTAATATTCACCTTGTTTTCTTTCAGCGATGCCTTCGACTAGGAAGCAAGCAATTAGTAAACGGCTTGATACAGCTGTGGGAGAGGGTAACATTCAGGTGCCTCCAGCCAGAGCAGGCCAAAGTGAGGCTCAGAGTGAGATGCCGTCTCATACCTCTCTGTCTCCTCCCGAGGATATTAGGAGGCACCCAGTACATCCAGTTCCTCCGTCTGGCACTACAGACCATGATATGCGCAGTGCGGTGCAATTGTTGACTAGCTTGGTAGCTGCTCAGGCTCAGAGGCAGAATACCGGTGCTGCTGATAAACCGGTTAGTGCGAGAGTTCGTGATTTTATTAATCTAGACCCTCCAGTGTTTACCGGATCAGACCCCAAGGAGGACCCACAAATATTTATTGATCAGATTCATCGTACATTGCGGGTTATGCATGCTAGTGATACGGAGGCAGTAGAGTTGGCTTCTTATCGGTTACGGGATTTAGCGGTTTTCTGGTATGATAGTTGGGAGAGATCTAGGGGTCCGAACGCTCCTCCAGCCGTGTGGAAGGAATTTTCTGAGGCCTTTCTTCGTCACTACTTGCCAGTTGAGATACGACGAGCTAGAGCTGATAAGTTCTTGAACCTTCGACAGGGTAATATGAGTGTACGAGAGTATAGTATACAGTTTGATTCTTTAGCAAGGTATGCTCCCCATATGGTGTCAGAGATGAGTGATAGGGTGCATCTGTTCGTGAACGGGTTGGGACCACATCTGATAAATGAGTGCACAACAGCCTCCTTGGTAGAGGGCATGGATATTTCCCGTATTCAGGCTTATGCCCAGACCCTAGAGGATCGTAAGCGCCAGCAAAGGGCAGATAGGGAGCAGGATAGGGGCCAGCATAAGAGGACAAGATTTGCATGGTATTCTGATGAGTTCAGAGGCAGTATCAGGCCCCAATCTTCGAGGAGTTCGGCACCACCTGTAGCTAGTGCTCCTCCACAGTTTCAGAGGCCTCGGTATGATCGATTTACCTATTCTGGTTCAGGTCAGAGTTCGAGGGCATCAGGCTCACAATTTCATAGAGATACTAGTCAGACGAGACCCCCAACACCTCGTTGTGATCAGTGCGGCAAGGCCCACTTTGGACTGTGCCGTCGAGGTTCCGATGCATGCTATTCTTGCGGACAGCGTGGCCATATGATGCGGGATTGTCCTAACAGAGGAGGTGGTGGTATGGCTCAACCGACTGGATCTGTGTCTGGTTCTTCCTCATCAGTTCGACCTCCAGCACAAGGTTTTCAACAGTCGACAGGTCGTGGTAGAGGTAGAGGTTCAGTGCCGAGTTCGAGTGGTGCTCAAAATCGAACCTATGCTCTAATAGGTCGACAAGATCTCGAGTCATCTCCGGATGTTGTTACAGGTATATTGTCTGTGTTTTCTTATGATGTATATGCGCTAATTGATCCAGGATCTACCTTATCATATGTTACACCCTTTGTGGCTAATAAGTTTGGCATTGAACCTGAATTGATAAGTAAACCACTTGCGGTATCCACTCCGATAGGAGATTCTGTGATTGCTAGAAGGGTTTATAAAGGTTGCACTGTGATGATTTGTAGTCGTCAAACCTCGGCAAATTTATTTGAGTTAGAAATGGTTGATTTCGATGTGATAATGGGAATGGACTGGTTGGCCTCATGCTATGCAACTGTTGACTGTCGTACGAAGATGGTTAGGTTTCAGTTTCCTTGTGAACCCGCCATTGAATGGAAGGGGAACATTGCTACGCCGAAAGGTAGGTTTATTTCCTATCTTAAGGCAAGGAAGATGATCTCAAAAGGTTACATTTATCATCTTGTTCGCGTTAGGGATGCGGAGGCGAAGCCGCCTACTCTACAATTAATCCCCGTGGTCAATGAATTTCCAGATATTTTCCCAGATGAACTCCCAGGCCTTCCTCCTGAAAGGGAGATTGAGTTTAGCATTGATGCATTGCCTGACACTCAACCGATCTCTATCCCTCCATACAGGATGGCCCCGGCAGAGTTGCGAGAGTTGAAGGCACAGTTGAAGGACTTGCTGGATAAGGGTTTCATTAGGCCTAGCACTTCACCTTGGGGTGCGCCAGTCTTGTTCGTGCGGAAGAAAGATGGGTCGTTAAGGATGTGTATCGATTATCGACAGTTGAATAAGTTTACAATAAAGAACAAGTATCCACTTCCAAGAATTGATGACCTGTTTGACCAACTCCAGGGTGCCAAGTATTTCTCCAAGATTGACTTGCGTTCAGGGTATCATCAGGTGAGGGTTAAGGAGAAGGATATTCCAAAGACGGCCTTCCGGACAAGATATGGGCATTTTGAGTTCTTGGTGATGTCGTTCGGGCTAACAAATGCCCCAGCAGCTTTTATGGATCTCATGAATAGTGTATTCAGGCCCTATCTTGATGTGTTCGTGATCGTATTCATTGATGACATTCTGGTGTATTCTCGTTCGGAGGCGGAACATGCGGGCCACTTGCGGATAGTATTACAGACCCTTCAGGATCATAAGTTATATGCTAAGCTCTCTAAATGTGAATTCTGGCTGAACTCAGTAGCATTCCTTGGCCATGTGATATCTGATGCGGGTATTAGTGTCGACACTCAGAAGATCGATGCAGTGAAGAATTGGCCGAGACCTACAACACCGTCAGAAGTCCGCAGCTTCCTGGGGCTAGCAGGATATTATAGGCGGTTTGTAGAAGGGTTTTCCTCTATATCAGCACCATTGACTAAGTTAACACAGAAAGCTACCAAGTTCCAGTGGTCTGATGCTTGTGAACATAGTTTTCAGGAGCTAAAGAATCGATTGACATCCGCGCCAGTGCTCACTCTCCCAGAAGGAACAGAAGGTTATGTGGTATATTGTGATGCCTCAGGTATAGGTTTGGGGTGCGTATTGATGCAACGTGGGAAGGTGATTGCTTATGCATCAAGACAATTGAAGAAGCATGAAAAGAATTACCCGACTCATGATTTGGAATTGGCTGCAGTAATATATGCTTTGAAGATATGGCGGCACTACTTATACGGCGTCCATGTTGACATCTACACAGATCACAAGAGTTTACAATACATCTTCAAGCAGAAGGAGTTGAATTTGAGGCAGCGTAGGTGGCTTGAATTACTGAAAGACTACGATGTCGAGATATTGTACCATCCCGGTAAAGCTAATGTTGTGGCAGATGCTCTCAGCCGTAAGTCAATGGGAAGCTTAATACATATTGAGGCAGGTAGACAAGGGTTGACCAAAGAGCTTCACCAGCTGGCCAATATGAGAATCAGATTGTTGGACTCTGATGACGGAGGTGTTACTGTACAGAATACAGCAGAATCATCTTTGGTAGCCGAGGTAAAAGCACGGCAATATGAAGATCCTACCTTAGTAAGATTGAGAGAGGGAATTCAGCAGTGTAAGATTACAGCTTTCAAGATCGGAGGAGATGGGACACTGAGATACCAGGGCCGATTATGTGTACCTAGTGTGGCAGGGTTGCGAGAGAAGATTATGATTGAGATTCACCAGTCCCGATATTCTATCCATCCTGGCTCGACAAAGATGTATCATGACGTTAAGGAGCAATATTGGTGGGATAACATGAAGAAGTCTATTGCAGAATTTGTAGCCCAGTGTCCTAATTGTCAACAAGTAAAGATCGAGCATCAGAAACCTAGTGGATTGATTCAGAATATAGAGATTCCGACCTGGAAATGGGAGGTGATTAATATGGACTTCATTATTGGATTACCTCGCTCTTATCATAAGTTTGACTCCATCTGGGTGATAGTTGATCGACTTACAAAATTTGCCCATTTTCTGCCAGTTAAGACAACTTACACGGCTGAAGATTATGCGAAGTTATATATCAAGGAGATTGTTAGGCTTCATGGTGTGCCGGTATCTATTATATCAGACCGAGGAGCTCAATTTACGGCTAACTTTTGGAGGTCTTTTCAGAAGGGTTTAGGCACACAAGTAAATCTCAGCACTACATTCCATCCGCAGACTGACGGACAGGCTGAACGTACCATCCAGACGCTTGAAGATATGCTACGAGCATGTGTTCTAGATTTCAAGGGGAATTGGGATGACCATCTGGCACTTATAGAATTTGCCTACAATAATAGCTACCATTCCAGTATTAAAATGGCCCCGTATGAGGCACTGTACGGGAGGAGATGTAGATCACCAGTTGGATGGTTCGAAGTCGGTGAGACAGAATTATATGGGCCAGATTTGATTCACCAAGCCATTGAGAAGGTGAAAGTGATACAAGAGCGACTGAGGACGGCACAAAGCAGGCAAAAGTCTTATTCCGACGTCCGACGTCGTGATCTGGAATTTGAGGTTGGTGATTGGGTTTTCCTGAAGATCTCGCCGATGAAGGGTGTTATGCGTTTTGGGAAGAAGGGTAAGTTGAGTCCGCGGTATATTGGGCCGTACAAAATTCTTCGACGAATTGGACAGGTTGCTTACGAGTTAGAATTGCCATCTGAATTGGAATTTGTCCACCCGGTATTCCATGTATCTATGTTGAGGAAATGTATTGGAGACCCTTCTCGGGTCGTCCCTATCAAAGATGTACAAGTTACAAAGGATCTATCATATGATGAAGTGCCAGTGGCTATATTAGATCGACAAGTCCGCAAGCTGAGAACAAAGGATGTAGCTTCCGTGAAAGTATTATGGAGGAACAAGAATATAGAAGAAATGACATGGGAAGCAGAAGAGGAGATGAAGTCTAAATACCCTTACCTATTCCAGAGTGAAGATAACGAGGATGTCGGGGGAAAGAAGGATGCATTATAAGGTGAAACGGCTCTATGAGATAAGCAATAGCTTGTGAATACTCTTTTTTTAATACAAAATGGTGATATGCAGATAATGTACATATCCATAATGCTTTGTATAGTCTTGTAAGGCCATAGGTTGGGTTTAACTGCTTGCAAGTTTGGCTAGTGTCCATTTTATGGGGGAAACTCAGCCGGAAATCTCCGTCGGAATCCACGATGAGTTAGACACCCCATAAACCCTTACATTCGAGGACGAATGTTCCTAAGGGGGAGAGGGTGTTACAACCCAAATTCGCATACCATAGATCACGTCGTAAGTTAGTCGATGTAAATCCAAGAAGAGATTATCTTTGAGATGATAAGAAGTTAATCCTATTGGTCTTAAACGATACAAGGGTGTATAAGAGTGGTTAACAAATATTAGAAGTTAAACGAATCAAGGATGTTGTAACCCGTATTTTCGGGTAACACTAGAGGTGATTAACTGTCCCAAGAGGTCTTGTTTTAATGTATTTGAATCATATAATATCCGCATCATAAGTCTTGAAGTCAAGCGAGTTATGAAACAAAAGTTGATAAAAGTTGTCGCAACTTAGGTTTATAATTTTACTTAAACTTTAGGTCACATGTTACTGCATTTTTCTCCCAATGTGCTTGGAATTATGGGGTGATCTACCTATCAAATTGAAGATCTATGAGTCTAGTTTCCAACGCATTAAACCGTTCATTGATACGATCTCGGAATAGAGAGATATTCGCGTTTTCGCGAGAGTGCGCCAAGCTGCTCTCTATGGGGCCCACAAAGGCGGTTTAAGACATATGGACATATATAAGATACCTCAACCCCGTTTTAAGTCATTATTTTTCAGTATATTCAGACCTTATAACCCTAAAAACAGTCTCTCAAGGTTCTCTCATGATCCAAGACCCAAACAAAGGGCAAACAACACAAATCAAATGTCGGGAATCCCGTGGCGCTAGTAAGTTTCTTGTTCTTCTTGTTGTTGCTGATTTTTGTGTTGTTCCAGCTCGTGTGGGAGGTTGTTTTAAGTGTTTTATGTCCTGTAAATACACCTTCAAGTTTTTAATATCAACCCTAGGTGATTTCAAGTCTTCTAAAGTAATTCTAGTGCCGAAAAACCCGAATTAATTGCTAGTTTCGCTTCCTTGTTCTTGTGGCAGAATTGAAGGGATATTTCGTGAAAAATTAAGGTCAAATTGGAGTTGTTCTTTCTGTTTAAAGGTAAGGAACCTCTTACTCTATATATATTTAAGATTATCCAAGTTGCAGCTAAGTCGTTGAAGCTAGAACTTGTGAAATATATATCGAAAAGCTTGGTAGTAATATTGTTGGTTGGTGGACTGTTTTGGAGGCTCAATATGATTATTAATGATGTTGTTTGGGCTGTTTGGTGATTGTATTGACTTGTGGGAAGTCATATAAATAGGGGAGGTGCTGTCCGTTTCATCGTAAAATAGGTTGTGGTCGATACATAATAGTTACGACGCTTAAACGATAATGATAGTGTCATTTGTCTTATTGTAGACTAAGGAGTCGTGATATTTGCATAGCTTGAGGTTGGGCAGTATATACAAGGTATGTGAGGCTATCCCCTTCATTCTTTTGCACGACTCCGATTGTACATAATGTAATGAACGAGCTCCCAAAGATACTCTACTCTTAGAAGCTAGCAGTACTTACATTGCTGCCCTTCTTATGAAACGATTGATATTGATGTTACTTCTCTTATTCTTATATTATCAATGTTGTTGGTACTTCCTGATTCTTATAAGATTCTTGATGAAGAGTTAATCCTAATAACATGTACGAAGGATACCGACCTTACGTCACTCCGAAAGGTTCAAAATGTGATTCCAATGAGTCCAGCATGCATCATATATATATCTATTTTACTCTACCGAGCCGCGCTATAGTCGGTCGGGTACGGCACCTATTGTGCAACCACTGATCAGTTGGGTTTTACCGAGCACCACATGGCCGGGTACGATTCTACCGAGCCCTATGATGGCCGGGTACGTTTTACCGAGCCTATTACAGCCGGGTACGATATGATGATGGTGATGCCCACAAAGGCGTATGTTTTAAAAGTTTATGTATATATATGTATGTATCATGTATTTCATGTCAGTAGCCCTCAGAGGTACCCAGATGTCACAGGTTGTATATTCTCTATCCCTGTTTACATTACTGTTCTTACTTATGCTTTCTTGCCTCACATACTCAGTACTTTATTCGTACTGACGTCCTTTTTATTTGTGGACGCTGCATGTCGTGCTGCAGGTCCTGATAGACAGGTAGACGTAGCTCCCCCACCACAGTAGGCTGTCCAGTTCAGCGGTTATTGGCGAGATCCCTTCTCCGGACTTGCCGTGGTCTTGGTATGCATTTTTGTTATAGACATTATGGGTATGTCGGGGCCCTGTTCCGGCAATGTTGTAGCACTTATGTTCCTTTAGAGGCTCATAGACAGGTGTCGACTTATGTATGGTTTAGAATGCCTTTTCGGCTGATTTTTGTTGTATAGTCTTTCATGGCATCATGATAGCTCGTACCTTATATATAGTTTCTTGACAGTCTTGTCGTCCCATGTTATGTATGTTCATGACATTATCTTTCATTGTTGGATGTTCATGATCCATGTCTACTATTTATATTGATCTTGTCGGCCCTTAAAGATAATAAGGAAGGTTAGATAAAATGTACGTTGGTGCTCGGCAAGTATGGCCCGGGTGCTAGTCATGACCCTCCAGTTGGGTCGTGACAGCAGCAGAGGTAGCATCCTTAAATTTCATGTTCCAATTATACTTGCCAACAGAAAAATTACCATTACCATCTCCAGGAAATGGTTGCCCATGTTCCAACTTTTCATTCTTGAAACCTAAGTGGCATGAACCACCATCATCAACACAATATTGCCTTGAAAGTTCTACAACAGCTCTGGCAGCTAGGTTTACCTGTTCTGCAAACTCAGCCGCTGCTTGAGCAGCAGCGGTAGCATCCTTAAATTTCAAGTTCCAATTCTGCTTGCCAATAGAAAAATTACCATTACCATCTCCAGGAAATGCTAGCCCATTTTCTAACCATTCATCCTTGAAACCGAAGTGGCATGAACCACCATCATCAACACAATATTGCCTTGAAAGTTCTCCAATAGCTCTGGTAGCTAGGCTTGCATGTTCTCCAAACTCAGCTGCTGCTTGAGCAGCAGAGGTAGCATCCTTAAATTTCATGTTCCAATA
Source organism: Nicotiana tomentosiformis (assembly GCF_000390325.3). Lineage (NCBI taxonomy): Eukaryota > Viridiplantae > Streptophyta > Magnoliopsida > Solanales > Solanaceae > Nicotiana > Nicotiana tomentosiformis. The sequence continues at coordinate 40,240 of NW_027174832.1, forward strand.
CTGCCTGCCAATAGATAAATTACCATTACCATCTCCAGGAAATGATTGCCCATGTTCCAACCTTTCATCCTTGAAACCTAAGGGGCATGAACCACCATCATCAACACAATATTGCCTTTAAAGTTCTACAACAGCTCTGGCATCTAGGCTTGCATGTTCTGCAAATTCAGCCACTACTTGAGCAGCATAGGTAGCATCCTTAAATTTCATGTTCCAATTCTTCCTGCCAATAGAAAAATTACCATCTCCAGGAAATGATTGCCTATGTTCCAACCTTTCATCCTTGAAACCTAAGTGGCATGAACTACTATCATCAACACAATATTGCCTTGAAAGTTCTACAACAGCTATGGCAGCTAGGCTTGCATGCTCTGCAAACTCTACTACTGCTTGAGCAGCAGAGGTATCATCCTTAAATTTTATGTTCCAATTCTGTTTGCCAACAAAAAAATTACCATTACAATCTCCAAGAAATGATTGCCCATGTTCCAACCTTTCATCCTTGAAAGCTAAGTGGCATGAACTACCATCATCAACACAATATTGCCTTGAAAGTTCTCCAACAGCTCTGGCAGCTAGGCTTGCATGTTATGCAAACTCAGCCGCTGCTTGAGCTGCAGAAGAAGCATCCTTAAATTTCATGTTCCAATTTTGCCTGCCAACAAAAAAATTACCATTACCATCTCCAGGAAATGATTGCCCATGTTCCAACCTTTCATACTTGAACCCTAAGTGGCATGAACTTCTATCATCAACACAATATTGCCTTGAAAGTTCTACAACAGCTATGACAGCTAGGCTTGCATGTTCTGCAAACTCTGCTGCTGCTTGAGAAGCAGAGGTAGCATCCTTAAATTTCATGTTCCAATTCTACTTGCCAACAGAAAAATCACCATTACCATCTCCAGGAAATGATTGCCCATGTTCCAACCTTTCATCCTTGAAACCTAAGTGGCATGAACCACTATCATCAACACAATATTGCCTTGAAAGTTCTACAACAGCTCTGGCAACTATGCTTACCTGTTCTGCAAACTCAGCCGCTGCTTGAGCAACAGAGGTAGCATCCTTAAATTTCAAGTTCCAATTCTGCTTGCCAATAGAAAAATTACCATTACCATCTCCAGGAAATGCTAGCCCATTTTCTAACCTTTCATCCTTGAAACTGAAGTGGCATGAACCACCATCATCAACACAATATTGCCTTGAAAGTTCTCCAACAGCTCTGGTAGCTAGGCTTGCATGTTCTCCAAACTCATCCGCTGCTTGAGCAACAGAGGTAGCATCCTTAAATTTCATGTTCCAATACTGCCTGCCAATAGAAATATTACCATTACCATCTCCAGGAAATGATTGCCCATGTTCCAACCTTTCATCCTTGAAACCTAAGGGGCATGAACCACCATCATCAACACAATATTGCTTTTAAAGTTCTACAACAGCTCTGGCATCTAGGCTTGCATGTTCTGCAAACTCAGCCACTGCTTGAGCAGCATAGGTAGCATCCTTAAATTTCATGTTCCAATTCTTCCTGCCAATAGAAAAATTACCATCTCCAGGAAATGATTGCCCATGTTCCAACCTTTCATCCTTGAAACCTAAGTGGCATGAACTACTATCATCAACACAATATTGCCTTGAAAGTTCTACAACAGCTATGGTAGCTAGGCTTGCATGCTCTGCAAACTCTACCGCTGCTTGAGCAGCAGAGGTAGCATCCTTAAATTTCATGTTCCAATTCTGCTTGCCAACAGAAAAATTACCATTACAATCTCCAAGAAATGATTGCCCATGTTCCAACCTTTCATCCTTGAAACCTAAGTGGCATGAACCACCATCATCAACACAATATTGCCTTGAAAGTTCTACAATAGCTCTGGCAGCTAGGCTTACATGTTCTGCAAACTCAGCCGCTACTTGAACAGCAGAGGTAGCATCCTTAAATTTCAATTTCCAATTCTACTTGCCAATAGAAAAATTACCATTACCATCTCCAGGAAATGCTTGCCCATTTTCTAACCTTTCATCCTTGAAACCTAAGTGGCATGAACAACCATCATCAACACAATATTGCCTTTAAAGTTCTCCAACAGCTCTGGCAGCTAGGTTTGCATGTTATGCAAACTCAGCCACTGCTTGAGCTGCAGAAGTAGCATCCTTAAATTTCATGTTCCAATTTTGCCTGCCAACAAAAAAATTACCATTACCATCTCCAGTAAATGATTGCCCATGTTCCAACCTTTCATCCTTGAAACCTAAGTGGGATAAACCACCATCATCAACACAATATTGCCTTGAAAGTTCTACAATAGCTCTGGTAGCTAGGCTTGCATGTTCTGCAAACTCAGCCACTGCTTGAGAAGCAGAGGTAGCATCCTTAAATTTCATGATCCAATTCTGCCTGCCAATAGAAAAATTACCATCTCCAGGAAATGATTGCCCATGTTCCAACCTTTCATACTTGAAACCTAAGTGGCATGAACTACAAGCATCAACACAATATTGCCTTGAAAGTTCTACAACAGCTATGGCAACTAGGCTTGCATGTTTTGCAAACTGTGCTGCTGCTTGAGCACTAGAGGTAGCATCCTTAAATTTCATGTTCCAATTCTACTTGCCAACAGAAAAATTACCATTACCATCTCCAGGAAATGATTGCCCATGTTCCAACTTTTCATCCTTGAAATCTAAGTGGCATGAACCACCATCATCAACACAATATTGCCTTGAAAGTTCTACAACAGCTCTGGCAGCTAGGCTTACCTGTTCTGCAAACTCAGCCGCTGCTTGAGCAGCAGAGGTAGCATCCTTAAATTTCAAGTTCCAATTCTGCTTGCCAATAGAAAAATTACCATTAACATCTCCAGGAAATGCTAGCCCATTTTCTAACCTTTCATCCTTGAAACCGAAGTGGCATGAACCACCATTATCAACACAATATTGCCTTGAAAGTTCTCCAATAGCTCTGGCAGCTAGGCTTGCATGTTCTCCAAACTCAGCCGCTACTTGAGCATCAGAGGTAGCATCCTTAAATTTCATGTTCCAATACTGCCTGCCAATAGAAAAATTACCATTACCATCTCCAGGAAATGATTGCCCATGTTCCAACCTTTCATCCTTGAAACCTAAGGGGCATGAACCACCATCATCAACACAATATTGCCTTTAAAGTTCAACAACATCTCTGAGATCTAGGCTTGCATGTTCCGCAAACTCAGCCACTGCTTGAGCAGCATAGGTAGCATCCTTAAATTTCATGTTCCAATTCTTCCTGCCAATAGAAAAATTACCATCTACAGGAAATAATTGCCCATGTTCCAACCTTTCATCCTTGAAACCTAAGTGGCATAAACTACTATCATCAACACAATATTGCCTTGAAAGTTCTACAACAGCTATGGCAGCTAGGCTTGCATGCTCTGCAAACTCTACCGCTGCTTGAGCAGCAGAGGTAGCATCCTTAAATTTCATGTTCCAATTCTGCTTGCCAACAGAAAAATTACCATTACAATCTCCAGGAAATGATTGCCCATGTTCCAACCTTTCATCCTTGAAACCTAAGTGGCATGAACCACCATCATCAATACAATATTGCCTTGAAAGTTCTACAACAGCTCTGGCAGCTAGGCTTACCTGTTCTGCAAACTCAGCCGCTACTTGAGCAGCAGAGGTAGCATCCTTAAATTTCAAGTTCCAATTCTACTTGCCAATAGAAAAATTACCATTATCATCTCCAGGAAATGCTTGCCCATTTTCTAACCTTTCATCCTTGAAACCTAAGTGGCATGAACCACCATCATCAACACAATATTGCCTTGAAAGTACTCCAACATCTCTGGCGGCTAGGCTTGCATGTTATGCAAACCCAGCCGCTGCTTGAGCTACAGAAGTAGCATCCTTAAATTTCATGTTCCAATTCTGCTTGCCAACAAAACAATTACCATTACCATCTCCAGGAAATGATTGCCCATGTTCCAACCTTTCATCCTTGAAACCTAAGTGGGATGAACCACCATCATCAACACAATATTGCCTTGAAAGTTGTACAACAGCTCGGGCAGCTAGGCTTACCTGTTCTGCAAACTCAGCCGCTACTTGAGCAGCAGAGGTAGCATCCTTAAATTTCAAGTTCCAATTCTGCTTGCCAATAGAAAAATTACCATTACCATCTCCAGGAAATGCTTGCCCATTTTCTAACCTTTCATCCTTGAAACCTAAGTGGCATGAACCACCATCATCAACACAATATTGCCTTGAAAGTTCTCCAACAGCTCTGGCAGCTAGGCTTGCATGTTCTGCAAACTCAGCCGCTGCTTGAGTAGTAGAGGTAGCAACCTTAAATATCATGTTCCAATTCTTCTTGCCAACAGAAAAATTACCATTACCATCTCAAGGAAATGATTGCACATGTTCCAACCTTTCATCCTTGAAACCTAAGTGGCATGAACCACCATCATCAACACAATATTGTCTTGAAAGCTCTACAACAACTCTGGCAGCTAGGCTTGCATGTTCTGCAAACTCAGCCACTGCTTGAGCAGTAGAGGTAGCATCCTTAAATTTCATGTTCTAATTTTGCTTCCCAACAGAAGAATTACCATTACTATCTCCAAGAAATGCTTGCCCATTTTCGAACCTTTCATCCTTGAAACCTAAGTGGCATGAACCACCATCATCAACACAATATTGCCTTGAATGTTCTCCAACAACTCTGGCAGCTAGGCTCGCATGTTCTCCAAACTCAGACGCTGCTTGAGCAGCAAAGGTAGCATCCTTAAATTTCAAGTTCCACTTCTGCCTGCCAATAGAAAAGTTACCATCTCCAGGAAATGATTGCCCATGTTCCAACCTTTCATCCTTGAAACCTAAGTGGCATGAACCACCATCATCAACACAATATTGCCTTAAAAGTTCTACAACAGCTCTGGCAGCTAGGCTTGCATGTTCTGCAAACTCAGCCACTGCTTGAGAAGCAGAGGTAGTATCCTTAAATTTCATGTTCCAATTCTGCCTGCCAATAGAAAAATTACCATCTCCAGGAAATGATTGCCCATGTTCCAACCTTTCATCCTTGAAACCTAAGTGGCATGAACCACCATCATCAACACAATATTGCCTTGAAAGTTCTCCAACAGCTCTGGCAGCTAGGCTTGCATGTTATGCAAACTCAGCCGCTGCTTGAGCTGCAGAAGTAGCATCCTTAAATTTCATGTTCCAATTTTGCCTGCCAACAAAAAAATTACCATTACCATCTCCAGGAAATGATTGCCCATGTTCCAAACTTTCATCCTTGAACCCTAAGTGGGATGAACCACCATCATCAACACAATATTGCCTTGAAAGTTCTACAACAGTTCTGGCAGCTAGGCTTGCATGTTCTGCAAACTCAGCCACTGCTTGAGAAGCAGAGGTAGCATCCTCAAATTTCATGTTCCAATTCTGCATGCCAATAGAAAAATTACCATCTCCTGGAAATGATTGCCCATGTTCCAAACTTTCATACTTGAAACCTAAGTGGCATGAACTACTATCATCAACACAATATTGCCTTGAAAGTTCTACAACAGCTATGGCAGCTAGGCTTGCATGTTTTGCAAACTGTGCTGCTGCATGAGCAGTAGAGGTAGCATCCTTAAATTTCATGTTCCAATTCTACTTGCCAACAGAAAAATTACCATTACCACCTCCAGGAAATGATTGCCCATGTTCCAACCATTCATCCTTCAAACCTAAGTGGCATGAACCACCATCATCAACACAATATTGCCTTGAAAGTTCTACAACAGCTCTGGCAGCTAGGCTTACCTGTTCTGCAAACTCAGCCGCTGCTTGAGAAGCAGAGGTAGCATCCTTAAATTTCAAGTTCCAATTCTGCTTGCCAATAGAAAAATTACCATTACCATCTCCAGGAAATGCTAGCCCATTTTCTAACCTTTCATCCTTGAAACCGAAGTGACATGAACCACCATCATCAACACAATATTGCCTTGAAAGTTCTCCAACAGCTCTGGCAGCTAGGCTTGCATGTTCTCCAAACTCAGCCGCTACTTGAGCAGTAGAGGTAGCATCCTTAAATTTCATGTTCCAATACTGCATGCCAAAAGAACAATTACCATTACCATCTCAAGGAAATGATTGCCAATGTTCCAACCTTTCATCCTTGAAACCTAAGGGGCATGAACCACCATCATCAGCACAATATTGCCTTTAAAGTTCTACAACAGCTCTGAGATCTAGGCTTGCATGTTCTGCAAACTCAGCCACTTCTTGAGCAGCATAGGTAGCATCCTTAAATTTCATGTTCCAATTCTTCCTGCCAATAGAAAAATTACCATCTCCAGGAAATGATTGCCCATGTTCCAACCTTTCATCCTTGAAACCTAAGTGGCATGAACTACTATCATCAACACAATATTGCCTTGAAAGTTCTACAACAGCTATGGCAGCTAGGCTTGCATGCTCTGCAAACTCTACCGCTTCTTGAGTAGCAGAGGTAGCATCCTTAAATTTCATGTTCCAATTCTGCTTGCCAACAGAAAAATTACCATTACAATCTACAGGAAATGATTGCCCATGTTCCAACCTTTCATCCTTGAAACCTAAGTGGCATGAACCACCATCATCAACACAATATTGCCTTGAAAGTTCTACAACAGCTCTGGCAGCTAGGCTTACCTGTTCTGCAAACTCAGCCGCTACTTGAGCAGCAGAGGTAGCATCCTTAAATTTCATGTTCCAATTCTACTTGCCAATAGAAAAATTACCATTACCATCTCCAGGAAATGCTTGCCAATTTTCTAACCTTTCATCCTTGAAACCTACGTGGCATGAACCACCATCATCAACACAATATTGCCTTTAAAGTTCTACAACAGCTCTGGCAGCTAGGCTTGCATGTTCTGCAAACTCAGCCGCTGCTCGAGTAGTAGAGGTAGCAACCTTAAATATCATGTTCCAATTCTGCTTGCCAACAGAAAAATTACCATTACCATCTCAAGGAAATGATTGCACATGTTCCAACCTTTCATCCTTGAAACCTAAGTGGCATGAACCACCATCATCAACACAATATTGTCTTGAAAGTTCTACAATAACTCTGGCAGCTAGGCTTGCATGTTCTACAAACTCCGCCGCTGCTTAAGCAGTAGAGGTAGCATCCTTAAATTTCATGTTCCAATTCTACTTACCAACAGAAAAATTACCATTACTATCTCCAGGAAATGCTTGCCCATTTTCGAACCTTTCATCCTTGAAACCTAAGTGGCATGAACCACCATCATCAACACAATATTGCCTTGAATGTTCTCCAACAATTCTGGCAGCTAGACTCGCATGTTCTCCAAACTCAGACGCTGCTTGAGCAGCAAAGGTAGCATCCTTAAATTTCATGTTCCAATTCTGCCTGCCAATAGAAAAGTTACCATCTCCAGGAAATGATTGCCCATGTTCCATCCTTTCATCCTTGAAACCTAAGTGGCATGAACTACTATCATCAACACAATATTGCCTTGAAAGTTCTACAACAGCTCTGGCAGCTAGGCTTGCATGTTCTGCAAACTCTGCCGCTGCTTGAGCAGTAGAGGTAGCATCCTTAAATTTCATGTTCCAATACTGCCTGCCAATAGAAAACTTACCATTACCATCTCAAGGAAATGATTGCCCATGTTCCAACCTTTCATCCTTGAAACCTAACTGGCATGAACCACCATTATCAATACAATATTGCCTTGAAAGTTCTACAACAGCTCTGGCAGCTAGGCTTGCATGTTCTGCAAACTCAGCCACTGCTTGAGAAGCAGAGGTAGTATCCTTAAATTTCATGTTCCAATTCTGCCTGCCAATAGAAAAATTACCATCTCCAGGAAATGATTGCCCATGTTCCAACCTTTCATCCTTGAAACCTAAGTGGCATGAACCACCATCATCAACACAATATTGCCTTGAAAGTTCTACAACAGCTCTGGCAGCTAGGCTTACCTGTTCTGCAAACTCAGCCGCTACTTGAGCAGCAGAGGTAGCATCCTTAAATTTCAAGTTCCAATTCTGCTTGCCAGTAGAAAAATTACCATTACCATCTCCAGGAAATGCTTGCCCATTTTCTAACCTTTAATCCATGAAACCTAAGTGGCATGAACCACCATCATCAACACAATATTGCCTTGAAAGTTCTCCAATAGCTATGGAAGTTAGGCTTGCATGTTCTACAAACTCTGCCGCTGCTTGAGCAGCAGAGGTAGCATCCTTAAATTTCATGTTCTAATTCTGCTTGCCAACAGAAAAATTACCATTACCATCTCCAGGAAATGATTGCCCATGTTCCAACCTTTCATCCTTCAAACCTAAGTGGGAACCACCATCATCAACACAATATTGCCTTGAAAGTTCTACAACAGCTCTAGCAGCTAGGCTTACCTGTTCTGCAAAGTCAGTCGCTACTTGAGCAGCAGAGGTAGCATCTTTAAATTATAAGTTCCAATTCTGCTTGCCAATAAAAAAATTACCATTACCATCTCCAGGAAATGCTTGCCCATTTTCTAACCTTTCATCCTTGAAACCTAAGTGGCATGAACCACCATCATCAACACAATATTGCCTTAAAAGTTCTCCAATAGCTATGGAAGTTAGGCTTGCATATTCTGCAAACTCTGCCGCTGCTTGAGCAGCAGAGGTAGCATCCTTAAATTTCATGTTCCAATTCTGCTTGCCAACAGAAAAATTACCATTACCATCTCCAGGAAATGATTGCCCATGTTCCAACCTTTCATCCTTGAAACCTAAGTGGGATGAACCACCATCATCAACACAATATTGCCTTGAAAGTTCTACAACAGCTCTGGCAGTTAGGCTTACCTATTCTGCAAACTCAGCCGCTGCTTGAGCAGCAGAGGTAGCATCCTTAAATTTCATGTTCCAATACTGCCTGCCAATAGAAAAATTACCAGTACCATCTCCAGGAAATGATTGCCCATGTTCCAACCTTTCATCCTTGAAACCTAAGGGGCATGAACCACCATCATCAACACAATATTGCCTTTAAAGTTCTACAACAGCTCTGGCATCCAGGCTTGCATGTTCTGCAAACTCACCCACTGCTTGAGCAGCATAGGTAGAATCCTTAAATTTCATGTTCCAATTCTTCCTACCAATAGAAAAATTACCATCTCCAGGAAATGATTTCCCATGTTCCAACCTTTCATCCTTCAAACCTAAGTGGCATGAACCACCATCATCAACATAATATTTCGTTGAAAGTTCTCCAATAGCTCTGGCAGCTAGGATTGCATGTTATGCAAAATCAGCCGCTGCTTGAGCTGCAGAAGTAGCATCGTTAAATTTCATGTTCCAATTCTGCCTGCCAACAAAAAAATTACCATTACCATCTCCAGGAAATGATTGCCCATGTTCCAACCTTTCATCCTTGAAACCTAAGTGGGATGAACCACCATCATCAACACAATATTGCCTTGAAAGTTCTACAACAGCTCGGGCAGCTAGGCTTACCAGTTTTGCAAACTCAGCCGCTACCTGAGCAGCTGAGGTAGCATCCTTAAATTTCAAGTTCCAATTCTGCTTGCCAATAGAAAAATTACCATTACCATCTCTAGGAAATGCTTTCCCATTTTCTAACCTTTCATCCTTGAAACCTAAGTGGCATGAACCACCATCATCAACACAATATTGCCTTTAAAGTTCTACAACAGCTCTGGCAGTTAGGCTTGCATGTTCTGCAAACTCAGCCGCTGCTTGAGCAGCAGAGGTAGCATCCTTAAATTTCATGTTCCAATTCTGCCTGCCAACAGAAATATTACCATCTCCAGGAAATGATTGCCCATGTTCCAACCTTTCATCCTTGAAACCTAAGTGGCATGAACCACCACCATCAACACAATATTGCCTTGAAAGTTCTATAACAGCTCTGGCAGCTAGGCTTACCTGTTCTGCAAACTCAGCCGCTACTTGAGCAGCAGAGGTAGCATCCTTAAATTTCAAGTTCCAATTCTACTTGCCAATAGAAAAATTACCATTACCATCTCCAGGAAATGCTTGCCCATTTTCTAACCTTTCATCCTTGAAACCTAAGTGGCATGAACCACCATCATCAACATAATATTTCGTTGAAAGTTCTCCAATAGCTCTGGCAGCTAGGATTGCATGTTCTGCAAACTCAGCCGCTGCTTGAGCAGCAGAGGTAGCATCCTTAAATTTCATGTTCCAATTCTGCTTGCTAACAGAAAAATTACCATTACAATCTCCAGGAAATGATTGCCCATGTTCCAGCCATTCATCCTTGAAACCTAAGTGGCATGAACCACCATCATCAACACAATATTGCCTTGAAAGTTCTAAAACAGCTCTGGCAGCTAGGCTTACCTGTTCTGCAAACTCAGCCGCTACTTGAGCAGCAGAGGTAGCATCCTTAAATTTCAAGTTCCAATTCTACTTGCCAATAGAAAAATTACCATTACCATCTCCAGGAAATGCTTGCCCATTTTCTAACCTTTCATCCTTGAAACCTAAGTGGCATGAACCACCATCATCAACACAATATTGCCTTGAAAGTTCTCCAACAGCTCTGGCAGCTAGGATTGCATGTTATGCAAAATCAGCCGCTGCTTGAGCTGCAGAAGTAGCATCCTTAAATTTCATGTTCCAATTCTGCCTGCCAACAAAAAAATTACCATTACCATCTCCAGGAAATGATTGCCCATGTTCCAACCTTTCATCCTTGAAACCTAAGTGGGATGAACCACCATCATCAAC